>NW_008752144.1:277513-285108 GCF_000715545.1 Opisthorchis viverrini | reverse complement strand
CCGTGATCAGCAGCCTATCTCAACTCCCCTAATCATTGGTGGATAAAACTGTGGCAGCTACAACCACTTAAAAAATATTCGATGATTTCAGCTCATGATGACGATCATTTGAGCAGTCGTCATCCATTAGACGCAAGTGTTGGAAGTGGGAGATCTCAAGTCACGGGCTAAACTGAATATAAACTTGTCATACTATCGCTGAGTGAGTGAGGAAGATTGGGTGTTTGAGAGCATGTTCTGTAGAACTGCAAAAAGGACCAGGATGGAGGTAGAAATGGTCGTTCCGGCTCTCAAACAATACGTTCTACCGTGAAGAAAATTCTTGTGCCAGCATAAAGTATCCTGCTCATCATCAAGACATTTAACACCCGATAATATGGGTTTATGGCCTGGCAGTCAGTTAACACAAGCGAGAAATATTTCAATAATTATTTTTCTTTTGCTCGCGATGCCTGATTGTGTATCATTCCCAGCTGCCTTGATATCCGACCGAGTCACCCACCATGCACTCAATAAATTGCGATCTACACAGAATGGTGGCTTGCCTCTGCATCAGTTTGCCTAATAGCTCGGATTCAGATTATCAGAATCAGGGGTCTCTCGTCACCAACACATCCCATCGCCAGCAAAGTTATCCAAAGTGACGTACTTTGTTCGTTATCTTTCTTGCTGTACATCAACGACCTATCTGAGTTGACCATTTGGGAATCTCTTTTCAGGTTGCTGACGGTATCTGTACCGGTGACTCTGTTTCAACTCCAACTAGCATGCAGACTAATCCGGAATCTTTACACATGCGGTCTTCTAACTCATCTTGATTTTCCGTCCTGAAATGTCAGGCTCTCTGGTGTCAATTTGAAATTCTTCCTGAGATTCTTATTCTGAATTCACTTTCGACTCCTTTTCTTCCCAGAAGTGGAGACCCAGATCCTAGGTAGTCCTGCGCAATTGGTTTTTCACGAAACGCATGTTGCATAGTGCCTTAAGCTTACAAGCTCTGCGCTCTCATTCTCCGATCTTTCCACTTTAAATCCTGCTTGGTTGCCACTTTTATGCAGTTTACAAGACTCAATTTAGAATGTAGCAGCGAATTTGCCTAACAAAAATTCTGCGGAGAATTAGCACTGCTGTGTTATCAAGTCAGTGTGTTAGCTTCATTCGGAATATCACGCCTCCACCGATTGTCACTTAAACTGGACCACTTATGGCTATGGCGCATTAGACTAAACCTGGGCCTTCTGAATTGCTGAATCTACCGACGGACTTATGTAGCGCAAATCCCTACTGAGATTGTTCCCTCCTCTGCACATAACATCAGAAAATCTGTAATTTTGCCTTCAACATCGAGTTGTCGAATGGTATTCGCCCAAACCCCCTTAGTTGCCTGCATTCGAAACAATACAGCAAACATTCAAAACACGTTGGCATGGCAGCGTCCTTTGCGGGTTTTCAAATACCCTGGAAATCATGAAGGAAAATCCTTGCGCCAGCATCAGTTATCCACTTGAATCGCACACGACACTAGTCTGATGAGCAATGAAGTGTGCGAAACTTGAACGATGCCTCTTAGGAAGCCCATCACACAGCGACTGATAATTACTGCAGTATGGCGGTTTATGTGCTCCGTAACCCACTGAGCCACATTGACGTAGGGGGGTAAGCCCTTCGCTGCGAGGTCGTTCATTGACAAACACCAGCTGGACAGTTAAAGAATACTGGACAGGACGTCATTTTATCTGATACCTCCGACGATCACCAGACTCTAGTGAGCTCATATCACTCCCTCCTCTCCAAAGCTTCAAACACCCGCAGTAGCTGCTCTAAGTGTCCTGTATGGTCATCATTCATTCTATTTGGCTGGTCCACGATTTACGCCCACATGGTTCCCCTACACTACATTGGTCCGAACCTACCTGTACCAATTCGCCCGTCTAACACACATCCAGCCACCACGGAAACGTGTATTTCCTGTCGAAGCTATTTTATTTTGAAGTCCGTTACGGGGCTATCCAGAAACCGAAGTATTTCCGTACAGTGACGGCACGGCACTGCCATACTCGATCTAATGGCACTGTCGCAACTAGTTTCTTCACGCTCTCGACTGTCTTCTCTCGCCTACGGGCCTTCAGCTGCCACTAAAAGGGAATTGATTACCCTGCTTAAACCACCCATAGGACGGGTTTCTTCTGACGCGTGGAACCCCCGTTCGGATCTAGCCATCCCGGTTTCGCGACTTCAATTTGCTCCTTCCGTAAGTTCGACGGTTTGATTTGCGTTGTTTGTTTGGCCCTATGCATCAGCACCACTTCTCCATAATAATAATGTTTATTTCCCAAATTGTTGGTGGCATTCCTCCGGGCATGATCATGCGTTTACAGTCTGTATGTGGCATGTGACTTTGGGATTTGCGGCTAGTGGGGATTCCGCGAAATGGGGACAACTTTACGAACACGGATTCACGGATTCACCGATTGATACACCGGATCGAGGCTTTTGCCCAAGTTTTTCGGATCGGTTTTATTGTTGTCGGTCAGTGGCTGTCCTTCGCCTGAAAGGCACAACTGTAAAAGGGTCTAGCACTGCTCTTTATGTTCTCAGCGCGGGGCAGTATGCTTGCCAGCGCGAGGATTCGCATAAATAAATGTCTAAGAGTGCTTTAAACTGGGTTCTAGAAGGGGCGTGGACAACCGTCGGAGGAATTTCATTCCACGCAGCTACTACCCGAAGTGAGAAAAAATTGCCTATGAATGTGTGTGCTCTGAGCTTGAAAATTTTCTTACTGTGCCCCCGCCGTGTGTTTGCTGGGTCAAGCTTTGCTCAAACAGGGCGTAAGTAAGAATTAGGTCCCCTCGGAGGCGACGGTACTCCAGGGGAAAGAGATCAAGCATCGCGAGACGCGTTTCGTAGTCCACGGATTTAGGCCGACAACCATTCTCGTAGCGGCCCGCTGGACACCCTCAATAAGGGTGACGTCTTTCGTGCGTCCTGAGTAGAAAACTTGATTGGCGTACTCCAGGGGCGGTCTGACGTAGTTCCCATAGAGTGTTTGCAAGTCTATGCGAGTAATACGGGAGAAGGTCCGCCGAATCATCCGTAAAATGGCGAATGCCTTTTGGGTCAGTGAGGAGAATTCGATGAAATAATGATAACAGGTTTCTTTCGCAACTTGTAGGGGACAATGGGCGGGTATGCGAACGCACCATGGTGCAACGTAACAGGGCGACCCTCTCTGCAGGGCGTACCCGTCCACCACATGAGGTTTTCTTCCCTCGTGCATGCTACCAGATCTGCTAGGTGGAAAACCATCCAAGCAGTCATAAGTGTGGCTTGTGCATTAATAAATAACTCCAGCTACCAGATATTTTACCCGGTCGGGTGGAAAGCCAGGCCAGTAAAACAGCTCAGTCATTTCGAACAAGCGAACAGCATCAGAACTACATCTGCATCGAAAGTATCCCTAGTAGTTTTTTTCCCCAGCAGTGACACTACTGGGTGCACTCTTTTTAAATGTTATTCATATTTATGATATAAAACTTGACGTTAGTCTCCACGCTGAGTTCCCCTGTCTTGTTTTCCATTTGTGCTTCTTGCCGTCTAGCCACTTACTCCACCGCTCGATGTTACTCATGGCGGCAACTATTTTTCAGCTTTAGTTCAGGTCAACCAGCTGCGTCGTTGAACTAGCCGTGCTTCACATCCCGTGGATCCACACTCAACGATTACTTATAACGTGATAAGCGTCTTTTTGCTTTTGCATTCTTCCTCGTTGTGTTTTTGCCCGCCGCGCTCAGGTTGTAGCGGTCTGATCATGCCTCAGTTGGTGTACTTTCTACAAGCTGGACACCTTTGTTATAAAAATTTCTCGTTTTCACTTGTCTGACCTACCCCACCGGAAGTTAACCACTATATCCGCAGTTCCCAGCACTGTATTCGAACGTTTCGCTAACCCTGAATTACACCCATCTGCAGATTCTGTACGTCTGACTACAGAAACAACTTTAGACACCTCGAAGTCTGTTTTCATACCCCGAAGGACTTACTACCGTCCGCCATTAACGCTCTCACACTGGGGCAAGCAGAACAACAAGCGGCTCCTGATCGTACTCTGAATTCTCTCCGCAATGACCCGTGCTGTGTGAGAAATCGCTTGACGACAATGTGCATATCGACGAACAAAAACCGAATCCAAGTAGGCCTCATTGCTGTCGATCTCCGGTGACGAGGGTCGATCACCGCCCGCCTCTCCTTCGCAAACAAAACCATGGATTAGGACCATAGGCCTGTGTGCTACTGCTTTTCGTTGTGCTTTCCAGGTCCGCTCAAAACACGTACCACTCGTTTAGCCACTGAGAAGACGATGGACCAAGAGATCAAACGAAAATATGGGGACCTGTTTTTCGAACACCTACCGGCTCGATAGATGTCAGATGTGGGCAATAATTGGGACAATTCATCCAAAGCGCTACTCAGTAACAAAACTTCCGTTTGTGGTACAACCCAGCTACCCTCTGATAGGACCATGTCTCTGTTGTGGGCCAGGCGACATATTCTTCTCGTCCGCAAACGCGATTATACCAAACGCGTCATTCGATGTCCGGTAAAATAGTGTCCGTGCGAACCGCTAAACCTAGTGAACCCGAAAGGCCGAGGGAATGGGAATTCAAAAATGCTGGAATCGTCCTCATGCTCTCCAACTCGACTCGTTCGAGTGGCCTTCGGAAACCTCTCGTCAGCAAATTTATCAATATTCTGATTGGCTCCCTGATATTTCGCAAAGCATTATATTTGGGCCGCTGGGTACGGTACATTGATTGGCAATTCCGTTCGCCCCCTCCAATCCTAAATCCTGGACCTCGAAACAAAAGCTGGCTGCGAATGTGGAGCTGCTTACAGCCTCAGAAGTGTCTGAGTGTACATCCCTACTCGAGCGCCATTGTCCTGCTGGTACTGGTGATTATCGACTCACTCTGTTCAGGAATAGTGTTGAGTTTCTCAAACGGTGCCCGTCCAGCTCATTTTGGTCTATACTGGAGAATAAATCATTCCTAGACAACTGAGGTAAATCGACAGCGGTGAAAGTTGTCAGAAGAGGTACTCGCGGTAAAGGTAGTAACCGCAGAGGTGAAAGGGTCTTCGGCGTTACCGATTATTCATATTCATATCTGGCAGATTAAACCTTGACATGTGAGAATCAAGTGTTATTTAGGCGGCGTAAGGACTGCGTTGTTCACGCCGTGTGTAATGTGTACAGGTGCATGTACATGTACTGATGACCCACAATTTGGTATTTCTTGGCTTTCAAGCGTGCGTTGGATCCTGTCGAGTGGTAAGTATAATTAATCACACTCTCTCAACAAGGTACGCACAAAAGTTTTTGAGCATATTCGTATCCCCATGCTTACAAATATCGTAGCCAAAATCCTCCATACAAGAATGAATATCCGACACGGGCGTCCATTTTCTCACTTCTCGTTCAACACTGTCATTAATGAAGTAATAGGGTGAACGCCAAAATATCTCCCAAACTTCGGTGTTGAAATTACTGCTGATGAGAAATTTGTCGATCTGGAGTATGCAGACGACATTTTTGAAGACTAAGGAAGAGCGCAGGCACTGTTGAATGGGCCGATCACCATCACACCATCTCTTTACACGCGCTCAACACCTTAGATGTGTAAAGTTATGCTTCAGTTATGCTCCGAACGATACGTCGCAATTCAAAGAGAATCACCCTAGATTGTGTGCCGTTGTGTTAGCTCTGACGGAAGTGTGTCTGCTGAGGCCAGCGCGGGAATCTCAAAGGCTCGAATTATGTTTGCTGATTTGCGTCACTTGTGGCGTCATAAAGGCATATCACTGGGTCTTGTGAATAAAGCGCCCCAGGCTATGTGAGCTGTGATGTTGTGTGGCCGAGAGGCGTGGCCTCTGCGGACGGTGACGTAAGGTGTCCTCAGGCTTTTGATCACGGATGCACCGCAAGCATGCTTGGTTGTGGACGTCGTCAGCCAAATACAAACGAGGCGATGGCGAAATGGTTATTTGGTTGTGCATCAGATATTTCAATCGCGGGAAACATCCAGTTACGTCAAATACGATAGCTCGACCATTTTCTTTGCACACAGAAACGCCAGCTACCGAGACGAGAGTTGATTTCCGTGCCTGAATCGGAATGGCGCAAACCGTGACTTTGACAAAGTATGACCTGGCAAAAGTGGGCGGGAAAGAATACGTGTAATTTGGCTGTTGTTGATGCAGCACCCGTTTTAAGGTGAGTCTCCACGATCCTTCGAGCGGAT
Organism: Opisthorchis viverrini; assembly: GCF_000715545.1. Taxonomy (NCBI): domain Eukaryota; kingdom Metazoa; phylum Platyhelminthes; class Trematoda; order Opisthorchiida; family Opisthorchiidae; genus Opisthorchis; species Opisthorchis viverrini. Next base: position 278,812 of record NW_008752144.1, on the reverse strand, counting down.
TGCCGGATATATTGCAGTGAAAAGTGGCGGATGAGTGTTAGCGATGTTGGTGTTGTCAGATTCATTGCATATTGTTTGATGGAGAGCTTTGAGGCCAGCTGTCTGATAACGGTAGGTTTCGAGCTTAGTTTTAGATCTGAATCTGGGTCTCTTCAAACATGTCCCTCTCACTGCACCATGAGGTCGGCTCAGATGTCATTTGGCGTTCTACGGATGATTCGGTGCACTTTCTCTCGCATTACTCGCACGAACTTCCAACTACTCTAAGGAGCCTACGTCAGACCGCTTCTCGAATATGCCAACCAAGTTGTCTACTCAGGACGCAAGAAAGACGCAACCCTCATTGAGCATGTCCAACGAGCTGCTGCAAAAATGGTTGCCGGCCCCAAATCCGTGGACTATGGAATGCGTCTCACGGTGCTTGACCGCATTTGCAGCCGGTGTTTGGCAGATACTGGCTCATGATTGGCTGTTGTGTCTAGATTTTCGGCCAATCAGAGCTCTCCTTGATGCTGGACCGGTAAGCGGTCCGATCTTTTGGTCAACCGCTTACGGGTTGTGCGTCTTGGTTATGACAGGGCCTAACTACAAGCAGTAAAGCGGTGTCGGTACGGATTCCGTTTAACATGTTCCCTTGCGGGCGTAGCTTCGAAGTCGGGGGTTTGCTTTCATTGGCCTCACCAGCTTGCGGATCTTCTGTGTTCAGCTTAGCTGTCGAATTGGATGCTCGGGCTAAGTGTCCGACGGAGCAGCTGATGGGTTTTCTACAACAGTGCCGAGGTTAATCATGTCCATACTGATCTCGAGACTCAAAGCACTCACTCTTGTAGTCGGGTCCTGTGCGTTCATTCGTTGCATTTGTTTTGTTTGCCAGATATTTGTGGCTGGGCCAACTGGAGTCTCATGATGCACTTTGATCCATCGAGGAAGGATGTGTTCCAGAATTTACATACGAGTTCTGCTGTAGTCGCAAAACAACGCTGTCTGGCATTCAGTGAAGGAGTGCACTGTTGCGCCATGATCTCGTTGAACTGGTTGTCCATTCTTTTGTTGTGGCTACCTATTTACTTTTCCTGTAGCCGGATAATATGCGACTTTAGGAGCTTACGTCTGAGCAGTGCCTCTGCTGGTGACACTCCGTTAGCGAGTTGGGTTACGGCGCAGCTCGATATACCAGCAGGAATATTTGTAAAATTCATTCCGTCGGTCCCTCCGATTTGGACTTGTGAAGTGCACGGATCAGAGATTCAACGAAGCGTCCCGCTGGGCCATTCGACTGTAGATGAAATGGTGACAGGC
>NW_008752144.1:251575-272995 GCF_000715545.1 Opisthorchis viverrini | reverse complement strand
TGCTGGAGGTAGTTAGCAGCATGCAACGCGATCCACTTCTTCGGGCCAAACACAGTAATGAGCAACTTTTGATCCATCAGTATGGTAGACTGACGGTCGTAGCGCATTTTATGAAACATCTTGACGGCAAGCGTGATCACGAAAGCTTTCTATTCTATCTGACTGTAGTTGAGCATGCCTGTTGCCAGGGGTCTGGCCATATGTGCAACGGATGTTCTGGATGTTCTTGGAAAATAAATGCCAATTCCATAGTTTGAAGCATCTGACTGCACAACGGTTTCCAATGATGGATCAATATGGGTGAGAAGCGAATCGGAACACGGCATGTATTTGATGGAGTCCAAGATGCACTGGCATTCTTCCGACCATGTTCACTTGTTGTCCTTGGTAAGCAACTAGTTCGGTGGACCTATGAGGCGATACACGGCAGGCAGAAAGAGCCATTGTGGCCTACGAGATAGAGAAAGGACATGAGAGATGTTACGTCTGCGGGTGCTGGCATGTGTTTGGTGGCGTCCATGTTCTCCGGGTCTGGTCAACGACCGTGTTCATCAGTGATGAAACCGAGATACTTTATCGACCGCATGGTGAAGGTCAGCGCACCCCTGCGTGCACTAAAAGGGCGCGCCGAAGACCTTTGTCCCGCGAACACTTCATGAACATCCTTCTACCTAGATTTCAAGTTCGCTAGTGGCTGTCTTTTCAAGACTGAACGTGAGGTCTCCTCAGCATCAGATGCCACTATTGGGTAGCTCGTTTTTCCTTCATTTCTGCTATTCACAGGAAAATCCGTTAGTTTTTCTGTTTGCGATGCCTAGTATACTTATATAGTGTATTTTTATTCCCGGGCGAGACTAGGTATCGTGAGTCCATTAGACGGACAGTTGCTCCACATCTTCTGAAATACCTTCTGAATCTCATGTAATAGGGTCTTCGAGGAATATTTTGAACCTCATTTCCAGGGGTTTTCGAGGCCTCCAAACTATTTTTCGGTTTGTTTGAATGTGTGCTCATTTCATTGGAGTGAAGGCTGCATTAACCATGTGAACTTTCATGACAGCGGTCCTCAACTGGGAATGGTGCACGTTAAAGATGGTTACAGAAAATACACGTTTCTTAGACGCTTGAATGACGAATTGGGGTGTAGGTCCCCTGGCACAGTAGAAGGTGAAGTCGAACAGCTTCACGCGTTGATGATTTTCCTGTGAATGCGCCTTAACCGTCACTTGATCACTGATGTTTCCTTCCCTGAAGAATACGAGACCCAGGCGGGATATGTGTGCCACTTTTTTGGGTAGATTGCTCGCAGTTATTGTTCAAATGCAGTCAAATTTATGCCGGGCATCTTGTCTCCGCCTACCTCATTCGTGATCTCACCTGCTTTCCGGTCTTTGGCCGCGTAAGCAATCCGTAAATTGTTTGCCACCCCGCTTTTCCAGATTGTCACGCTTCCGGAGTAGAAAATCATTAATCGTGCTTGAATGCCCTTCTTGCGAGTGATACACGGTCGTTGGGTCGTGAGGTACAGGGTAAGGCATGGATCCATGCGGCATACTTCATTCAGTGTGCTGCGAATGTGACCAAATAAAAGTGCACTGCACGGCATTTTCTACATGCGCCATATCATGGAGCATCTCGACTACCCGATAGTATACGAAAATGGAGTGTGCACTAAATTACTTTGCGGCGGAACACAACTGATCGCTCGTATTTGTGCTGGCAGTTTATCAGTAAAAACTTTACATGAAACTGTTCATCATCATCATCGTTCGACAGTATGACATCAGTTTTCGACGCCGACGCTTCACTGCCGTACAACCATGATCTATTTGAAAGACCTGTTGTGGATAACATAATAAAAGTGGACGAGGAAAGGACACAATGCTTGTGCGTGATCAGAGTCCGCACTTGAAACTGTTGAGCATTTATTTTCCAAATTGAAGTAAACAGCTTACGCATAGGAACGAACCGCTAACTTATCACGGAGGCCTTCATGCTATGAGGCTTCATAACCATTCACTCTCTGATCAGAAGAGTGCAGCGCCTGCATCTACGCGGGCCAATAATTTTCCCCAACGGGATTCATCCAGGTCTATTATTGAATGTATTGTACCAACATTTACGGAGTCTACGAAAAATCGGAACAACGCAAACTTCTTGCCTTGACAAAGCGCGTGTGTCTGCAATGCGTCCCTTCCAAATGTAGCATTAGTGCCCATCCATACTGGTGAGGCTTCGCATGAACCGAAGACGTGTCATTTGCCACAATAAATCCGAATCATCAGCCACCTATTTGGTGCAGCCGGTGGGCACTTCCGCGATAATTATTGTGTCGTGGGTGTCACGGATATGGTCTAATTCATGGGCAATTTACCGTCGTAATTTGTACAACGGTGTTTCGCATTTTAGGCACTCGACTCCCATTCGCCCGGCTGCTGCCTTACAGAAAGTCAGTTGCGCAGAAGCTGAGTCAAATTATGGTGTGAGGTGACTAACTGATGGCTTCCGAGACTTCCAAAATAAAACTGTACTGGTCAGTCGATGCTTTGCGTGATGTTCGTCAAGGAAGGTGAGCTCAGTTTTTTCCCCATGTGCCCGTTCGAATGCATAAATGCTCAGAACCGTGCATCAATCAAATTCTCAAAAGAAGCCCATGAAGTTGACTTCATAGCCTGCTGAGCCATATCAGTGTATCCTAACACTGATTGTGTGCCAGAAAGTACGAATAAGTTTTAGTTTAAATAATTTTCCACAGAAGTGAGGCAACCCATTCTGTGTTCATCTCCTGATTGATGAAAATCACTTAGTTTCCTCCCTCCAACCTCGGTGGATCACTGACCGAATACCTAGATGCTCTCCAGGTCCAGATCGCGAACAGCGTACCAAACAACTTAATAAGCCTTTTCGATTCATTAGGTGCGGAAGCACTCGTTCTGGTATCCGGCTCATCGGTGAGCTTATCAATGAAATGGCATAGGAACATCAAAAAGTGATCTAAATGAGGTTTAGGATATGGTACTGACATGCAACGAAAGACTAATCCACGTACTGGTTACATGAGATGAGATAAGCTTTTCCCTCAAAAATTGCCTCCCCAAATCATGGAAGGCATCTTGTCTAGTGCCGTGTTGATGGCCATGGGAAACTTCAGGAGAATTAATCAGGTGAATTTATTCACCTGCCTTTCTTGCTTAGAGCGGCTGGCGCGTGGATCGGCCTTCCCTTCTCAATTCCGCAGTGTACACAAAAAAATTTAGGTTGCCTCTGGATGTATGTTATCCCCGTGTCCTCGGAGAGTTGGTGCATGGAACAACCTTTCTTTGACAGTTGTCCACGCTGCATTTTTTTACCAAGTTCAGAGCAGGTCTCGACGCTTTATAAGGTGAGTCTTGGAGCTGGCTAAATTACATCCCTCGCTGAGAAATTAAGGAACGGTGTTGCACTTTATTGTCGCCTGTGCCCTTAGGGAGATGGGATCCTGCTTAAGGACAAGAACCAGTCCGACCCGGGAAGTTTGGGCGAAATACTCGATCCTCGTTTTCACTTCCTGAATGCGTGAAGCTTACTTCCTAACGCCGGAAATCTAAAGAGCTATCCTATACTGTATTTTGATTTGTGCTTTCCAAAGAAAGAAGAGGCTCCTGGACGACGAAGTGCTACCCGTTCCCTGAAGCTTGAACAGTTGCTTAAACCCTTCGCATCATCCTCAGAACTCAGTGAACTGAACCTCTTTGTTTGGTTGCTCTATTTCACCGCAAACTCTTTATGCTCTCGTACGGCGCCGGTCGGCTTGAGGCCTCAGTCTGCCGTTCTTGTCTTTGTAGTGCGCGCTGTGCTACTGAGTGCGTTGAGTTTATACAACTACGAAGGGCAAGAAATATCGGTGGTATAATGCAGCGAACACCCCTCCAAAATGGATGTTGAGTGATGGCATACAACGCCAGTTTTCCAATGCGCCCATAATTTTGCGGTCCAGATCGTGATGAAAGTGGAAGTCGTCCGTGAAGTCATACTTGCGTGCATGCACGTACCAAATATAGGATCACTTCCACAATAATATCGATGTTCACGATCTTATATACTAGCAGAGTCAGGCGAGTGTGGAGATAAGAAGTGAGAGCATTTTCAATTTAATTAAAGTAATATTTTTATCATCTGAACTTCTTTGTTAGCAGACTGGTGAAATTTGTCGTGTCGTTCAATTTGTCGTCACATAAAACTGTTATTCGCAGTTAAGGCTTTTATTTCGTATTGAATTCTTGTTTTCAGGAGCTCCACATACGGCGTTTTGTAAAATGCGGAACGGCTGTAAATCAGAGATCCGCTAATGCAACATAATGAAACAAGCCATCATACTGGATCTCGCCGGGAAAAGCAAAAATGTGCTGTTCAAATACATTAGGCATCGCCACAGAAACAAGCCAATCGCCTCCTTGAGGGACTGGAACGGGAAACCCACGAGTAACCCAATAGTGCTGGAGTCTACCTAATGCAACATAATGAAACAAGCCATCATACTGGATCTCGCCGGGAAAAGCAAAAATGTGCTGTTCAAATACATTAGGCATCGCCACAGAAACAAGCCAATCGCCTCCTTGAGGGACTGGAACGGGAAACCCACGAGTAACCCAATAGTGGTATCTGGAGTCTACAGTGAACACTAGGCAGGCCTGTAATCTGCCTTAATGTCCTGGTCACACCCAATCTTGTCAAGGCACAACTACAGACAACCCTTAATCAACTTGGACTTTACGGTGGACACTCATCAACTCTTGCACAAGGCAACCCCATTCTGCGTGTTGGGGCCATACTAAGTCCAGCAAAGGGTCCTGAAGCTGATGTCGTTCACACTGGTCAAGCATTTTTACCTGATGTTTTGTCAGTTGCTCGATGAAGGTAACCTCACCTCTTCGTGGAAGGAAGCGATTGTCATGCCAACCAAAAACAAACACTTGGTCAGCACTTAAACACATGGAACTGCTCAGGTGGCCATCTAATTCGAATTGTGCACAACATGCATCAAGAAACTGTCACTAGGAGATCAGATGATTTACGTACCAGTCCAGTGAATTTTGAGGCCCTCCTTTAAACTTCGTTCACCGGCTACTAGACTTCTTCATACTTTGCTCTTTCGTACATAGTGTGCTCATTCAAGAACCCCTTTTAAATCAGTATGAAAAGCCTCTTGCTCAAGGTTGCACACGTCGGGGAACTGCTGGGGTCACCGTTGACATGCTAATTGAACGTCAGTAGCACAATTTCGCTTCACATCACTGGTTCGAACGCAGGTGCTGAGTTCGCGGCACCCGTTCGTTTGGCATATACCGCACTATCAAAGCACTTATTTATTGCGGATTTTCAAATTTTTTCAACCTATACATGGCCTCACCATGGGACGTCATCGCCCCTTTGAAGTCACAGGAAGGCTTTTTGGGGTTGGGGAGCTGTAGTTGCATCTGAGGGAGCTGATGGAGGTACATAGACAAGTGATCCTCATCACAACTGTTTCAGAATGATTCACACGTTTGCTTACTCACCAAGGTGTGTGTGTGTGTGCGCGCACTATCTAGGTAGGGTGTCATTACAGATTTCCGCATGGCAGGGCATCCATTTGCAACCTACTACACTGCTCTTATGTATTACTAGGTCAAAAAGCTATCTTGTCTCGATGGTAAGGTGGGCTGTACTGGCTGAAACTCGGTTTCCCAAGGTCCAACTACGGGAATCAGGTCATGGAGGGGCAGTCAGACCAAGGACATCAAGGACGCTACAAATAATCGTTCTACGAGGCGGCTTGGGGGCAGTCTGCGATGGGAGTGTGAAGGCATTCAGGTGTTTCCCCAGGGGGCCAGCATTTCCATACTCATGTAAGCAGCGATGCTGCATTCCCGCGATTAAGGACTGGTAAGAAAAGGTCGATCGCCCAGCGATTGACCGTGACCGCTGGTGCATTATTTAATACTACTACTTTTGAAACCACGGAGTCTGGTGCTGCCCAGAATGCACCTGCTGTGCGCAGCCACATCAGGAATGAGAGTAATACCGTACTCCCTACACCCTCAGATTAGGCCAACTCCCTACAGCCGAACAGGCCAGACTATTGAGTAATCGGCTCCGGGAAGGGTTCTCAAAGATAACCATACTGCCCGTTTTGTCGCAGTTCAGATTTTGCGTCAAAAACTGAGATGAAGTCCCTGAACAAAATCCTATATCCTCCCAAAATCTCGTGAATCAAAGATTCAACCAACCAACCAAACCATGTTCTGCAGCCTGGGTAGCCGGGAACTGTCATTTACCCTCAATGTTCCTTCCGACGCGTCCTTCACCTGATTTTAACTTCCGTTCTCTGTCAAACTGGGCGGCTGTTACGGTTTGCTCACGCAGCGAGCAAACAATATTATATGCGGATTGTGGCAATACTCTATCTCCAGCTATATTGCTTGATCCAGACTCTTTAATGATCCAAAAACACGCGATCAACAGGCGATGCCCCGAGCTTCCGAACCCAAGTCAGTAAAAAAATGGTGTCGTGTAAGTGGTCGGTCGGATTTAAATTTCTTGGAATATCAATAGGCCATTGATTTATTCATGGGTTGACCTTGAAGATGCCGGAAGTTCGCCAGCACACATAAAAATACAGCGTTTCTTTGGGGGATATTGATATCCCCAACAGCAGCATATAGCTCTTGCTCAATCCTTGTCCTCCTTCCGATTGATATATGTGTCTTCGAAACACGCATGGAATACCCCGGTTCGCATATACCCCTCAGGTCGAGTCCAAATTTGTCTTGTTTTACTCTTCCAGTATCTGGTACCATATGCGAGATGGCCAAAGTGATTACAGCGCGCGTTTGCTGACCGGAAGGTCCGTGATTCGAACCCGGCCTCTGCCTCTCGACCTCCCTTGTCTAGGCTTGGGCAACTTGACAGTATCCCAGCCCTCGTGCAACCTTCGGGTGGCATGGCAGCTAGGCACCGAAAGGGTGCTACAGCTGAACGACGGTACTATATGCAATAGCTCGCGGTAGTTCCGGCCTGGGGATTATGCTTAGCATGAGGGCTGAATGCGCCTCACTGGGATTTTTTGTAAGCATTTTCTTTGCGCCTTTAGGCTGACTAGTTTAATCAAACTCAATGCATGTCGACACAGGAGACGGTTTTTCTTGCGTCAGCATACGCTCCGAGAGACGACAGCTCAGACTGAGAAAGACAGCTTCCAGAAAGGGTTGTCACGGTTGTTTTTGTCATCGTGAAGTCCCGGTATTGTGGTTATGACAGGTGATATGAAGCCCATCTTGGTGGGCAACTCAGGACTGACGCTCACCGCATACACAATGGGGACCTATTTCTTCAATGTGTTAAACGTCATTCGTTTCAATCCATCACAAACTTTCAGTACAAGCGCTCACACCATGTGACTTGGAGGTCACCAACTGCAAGTCAACCATGGAGCCAGTTGGACCATTTGCCAGTGAGTGGCTGGTGGAAAGCTCTAGTCTCGGATCACGGCATTTCGCGGGTGCATGTATCTGTTTGCTCACCCTTGGAAAAGGCCGTTCAGTTCGTCGCCTGCAAATCATCTATGTAGCGCAAGTGTTAAGTTGATGTAGCTCAAAAGTTTCCATGGCTAGTGGGGACGATGATTGTACTGGGGTTGGATGGGCAATGGAAACAGATTGAAGAAACCATGTCTGGAATTTTCAAAACCGCCTGTCCGAGGTTGCTGACAGAAGCCAAGAACATTGAATCCGAAGGTCTTATTGCAGCTGTTATTCATAGCACTGGTGGATTGCAAACGTCCGAGAAGTGGAAAAAGCTTTTGCGTTGGAGAACAATCTCACACAGTTCCAGCTGATAAGATCAACAATCCGAGCCGGCTTATTGCTGGTGAAACGTGCGGTACCTCAATCCGCAGTAGCTTCGTCTTGAACAGTGGCCCGAGCACTTTGAAAATCAGTTCCCTTGCCCAATCAACTCACCTTGGAGGACCGACTGAACTGACTGAAGTGTGATCATCAGTCGGCCGTCGTCGACGGAAGTGCAGCGTTCAATTCCATCTTTTCAGCAGAACAAGGCACCTAAACCAGACGGCTTGCACCCTGCACTTCTCCAGGGTGGCGAGGCCGTCGTGGTTGACCTAACGACGCTACTCCAAAATATCGAATCGGGAATGAAATTTGACAGGATGTGATGCCTCGACGGTGATTCCCGTATCCAAAGAAAATGCGAAAACCACCGGGTCATTAGCCTTGTAGTCTTAGTTTCCACGCTGTTCTCTGGCATTATCCTGCGAAGCAGTCAGATTCGCAAGAGCCAAGCTCGGGTTCTCGCTGGTCGAGTTTGTACGTACCACATCTTTACTCTGCAGCAGTTGCTGAAACTGCTATTTCCGACGACCCAGTGGTCGTCTTTCTGAATCTCTTGTCTGGTTCATACTCAGTTGATTGTCTGACAATGATAGGTATCCCTTCTACACTCTTGTCTCTTACAACGGCTCTACATGCCTCCTTGGACGTGGACGTTTTTACTAAATTCCATGGCTACCGGTAGTGAAACACCGCTGCTGTGTCAATGATGGTGATGACCAGATATGAACTGCGAGACAGCTCAGATGACGCTGACAGGCAGCGCTCGGTTGCGCATACAGTAACGTTCTTGTATTCTATTTATTGCTTGTAAGCACAGTCGCCCCTCATGCCAGAAAAGCGCATGCCGGTTGCCAGTGTGCAATTTTTTTTGGGTTATATGTTTGTTGCTTTCAACACACGGCCTTCTTTGTCCTATTCACCTGGTTCTCCATAAACGAAATGATGGTAGTTTCGCCACTTGCGAGCGGCTTATAGCTGTTGATGGTATTATACTGGTTCTGCGTGAAATAAACATAACTACATTTAAAGATAAAACAACAAACGACGATTTTTCTCATTCCCAGTTTTTTTAACCGTGGAATGAACGCATGATGGGGTACCCGACTAAAAATAAACTTGTGCAGGTTACCCGCTAAAGTTTTTTGTCTGCCCTTGACCAAATGTGACCAGTCTCGTCTGATTAGAGATATCTAACAATACCCGTAGAGCCCTTGTAGAGCCTTTTGATGAGTGGCGCACATTCAGTAAAATTGCACTCATTTCTGACCTAGTTTTGCCAGGTGCGTCAACCTGACACCTCTCCACAATTAATTCACCTGGTAGTGTCTCTTGTATTCAGTCATAATGAACTTTATTCGAATGCAAGTAGTGAATGGACAGTCTTAACATCAAGGCCTCTTCTGTTTTAGTGAGCAGTGGCAATCGAATACCATACTTGCAAAAGGTTGATTATCTGCGTTGGTTGTTATCTGTGTAGTGCCATTTGCACAGTAGTAGCAGTAGTAGTGGATCTATTAAGACAGCTGTTTAACTATGTTGACGTTGCACAGCTTTATCCGTACAGGAACTACGGAGCACACTGGGCTACGGGCCCGTTTGGCCCTGTGCTCGAGGCGACGTAGTGTTTGAAGTGCGAACTTACTGATCAAAAGATCCGTGGTTGAGACCTATATCTCCTCCCGTCTAGCCTCGGATCGCCTGGTAGTATATCAGCCCCAGTGTTTCCTAGGGATGGCGTGGCAGCTAGGCACTGAAAGGGTGTTACAGCTGAGGACCATTTATTTTTTCAAATTTTTGGTCCTGAGGACACAGTGACACTGGCCGGAAGTAATGACGTTGGTAAAAACTTATCCTCCTTGAGACTAATCTAACCCACCCCCTTTTACTACCTCATTACAGACATGGACTGTACATCGGGGTTTCTGTGTGAATTACGCACTTCCTAATGCCACTATCTTCAATACCACCTGATCGGCGGACAAATTCTTTTGTTTGTCTGCAGGAGGTGAGTATATTTTCGGTCTTAATTATTTTTGAGTCCCATTTGTATCATTAAGGTGAGTAGAATTGTCATCCTTACTTCGTAAATAAGTTAAATAGCCACTGTCAGTCCTTAGCACTGTAGACTGGCTTTCTTGCAAGACATGATGTAGTTTGAGGTTGAATTCGGTCAAAATTTTTCTTTGAAGGGCTTCATTTAAATCAGTCGACACGTCCGTACGTAGTGAAGAATCACTTCCCTGCTGTCGTACTTCAGCCTATTCATTTAGCTCCCTACTGGGTTCAACCCACTGGTTAACACGACCGCTTTCCGCACCCAAAACCAGTCCAGTAATAAGTTCGGTATTTCAGCTAAGCCGTTGATCTTTTTTTTAAAGTTGATGCACTTGATTCATAGATGTCCGGTTGTTATTTTGCATACACAGGAGCTCACTAATTCCAGAGAACGGTCCCGATCCCAAACCTATCCTACACCACATGATGTCGTTGGTGTTACGAGACCAACTCGCTTTCGTCGTTCCTCTTTCGCACTGAGTGGGGAGCGCCAAACAGCCCTTGACAATTTGGTTGACTCAGCTTCACGTGAAGCTACCATTGCTGCGGCTGCGCAGGAGGCAGCTGCTTTATCGGCACTCGTATCTCCGCATCCTGAATCTGCTATGCTGGCTTACGATGATGGCTTGGATTCGAAACGAGTCTCTGTTAGCACTATTGTAGCTGGCCAGTCTGGTTCATCCGCCGTGTTCCATTCAGCTGGCCCAGGTGATAAATCTGGCCGCCCGAGTGTACATTATCCCCCAGGACGAAAGGTTGCTGTTTGTGAACACCCGATAGAGAATGATGATTTGTTCCCATGGCATGATTCTGCTTGCCCCAATTCCAGCCTGTTGAATTCTGAGGTCATACAGAATTACCTGGCTACAGTAAGTGCAGTTTAAACCTGACGTGACTAAAGTCGTTGTGCTATTTCGATGTGACATTCGCTATATTTCTCTCCCCGAGTAAGTGGTTGGCCAAAGCTGTGAACTGTACACCCCGGGAAAAATCAGATGCGTCTGCTCTCAATAACTTCCACGGTTCGGCTTCTGAAAATCCATAAATTTTTAGCTGGTTGAAAAGAGAGGACACGTTCGGCCAAATACCGGGCGTGATAGTAACGGAATCATTCTTGTTGTTATTAGCCAATACAAAAGTCCTTCGTGATGGTTTCCTGCGAAGATATGCCAATTAAAAGAGACCATTCTTGCGTCCATATGGAGTTAAATGTTTTGTTTTCCATGACTTGATTCCACTGTAAGGAAAGCTGTGTACCAGACTGTCCATCAGAAAAATGCAGGATACCTACGTATTTCAGGGGCTGTGTGGCATATCTAAATGGCGAGGGGTTATCCCACTCAACAGTGATTTCCAAAACTTTTAACTACTGAGAAATGGTCCGAATATAGACCGGAACACTCTGCTGCTTAATGTCCTGACATTGCCTTCACATTGTAATGGGTTATATAAAGACTTCCTCTACACTGTACAGGAATTTCTCCGAAGGCCTTCCTACAAACAAGTTGCTTATGGTAGACTTATGGGGAGCCAGTTGTAGCGTCGTTATCAGTGGTGCTGCCTGTAGCATGGAGGGGATCTCTAAGGCACCGTCACTGGTACATTCTGCTGCTATGTTGGTGCAATGAAACCATTGTGAAATGGATGATGAGGACTCCCACTGGTAGTCAAAAACACTTGTAGGTATGAATTATAAACTTGGTGAGAGTTTGAAGTGGACAACGGAGATTTAATAAAATGGAGGCTGTCACTCACGATGTCGGTACTGAGCTTCTTCCGAAAACATTATACTCTAACGGTCTGGGTAGAGGTCTTTTCAGGGTGATCCTCTCTATAATTCTGTAAAAACTGGGTGACCACCAAAGGATGTCTTTTCGCTAGATTAGCTGGTCTAAGATGCTTTTTTCAAGTGGCTGATACTGATGCGGCGGTCCGATGGAGATTCTCAGCTCTCGGGGCTAAGCCAGCCTCCTTAGAGTGAGCCCTTTCCTCCTTGTGAAATCCCTTGTGAGGCTTTACTATATTATTTTTAGTTGGCCCTAATTTCTAATCCAGATCGTGCTCCCATCTCTCACAAATCAGACATGTAATGGTTTTTCGTTGACCGAGTGAACTAGAAACACTCAACAGTGACTATGGCTGGCACATAAACCTTGACACTGGAAAACTGTCAGAAATGGAGGGTGATTTATTTGGAGATAACAACACGTCAGGTCGTACTGTCTTGGACTCACCAACGCACATTCGTGACCTAACCCTTCTTCGTTGTCGTCATTGACAATAGACCAGTAAATTTTACTGGCCATGCAACTGTAGAGAAAGAACGAAAGGAAAAAGAAAGGCCTGGATCGTAGCTCCAGAAAGTTCCTGGAGTGAAAAATCAGGAATAAGATTTCCATACCTTTAGTCAGCGCTGAAGTAAGCGCATCTGAGCATCATTTCGAAGTAAGGCGTCATCTAAAAACTTGACACAACACCCTTTGCAAACTTCGCTCAACATTAACCCGGCGTGCAATAACAGGTGAGCTCTATCTTGGTAGTCTCTCTGTGCGTGTTCCAGAGGTAGGTTACTCATAGGGTCCCGCGAGGTTCGGAGCAATTGGAAGGTCCAAGTTTCGCAACCGTAAAGTGAGGTCGTCCTCTCAGCTCCCTTGACATACGACTCTTTGGCTTCAGTTTGCCTCGTTTCAGACACCATAAATATCACAAGTAGACGAATGTTCCTGGTACACAGCAATCACAGTTTGTTCGGTTCTCCCTTAACAAACTCAAGCCTCTTGTTCTGAGGTTCTAGAGAAACACAAGAGAATGAGGAGTCTTGCACTTCGAAGGTGTAGAGCTCACACCGGAGCACGGGTCACTTCGAATATTCGGTTTAGAGTAGCTTATACCTCGACTAACAAAGCCACGTCGTCCAGGTCCGTTAGCTCTTTAGCAGACGCGATTCCGCTACTTAGATTCATGGTTCCTTAGCATGTGCGCTGCTGAACAAAAAGCGAGCGGACAACCCCGATGAATTCCACTATTTTGGGGGAGCTTTTGGTTAGTTCATTGCAACCCGAACCTGGCCGGAGGTATAGCGACAAGCGGCATGAGGGATGCTAATAAACTTCGAGGTAGCGCTTCTCTAGCTTAGCATATAGTGTGTAGGACTACAATCTAGAGAGTCCGTTAATTTGTTCTAAAACCGTATCCACGCATCACACCATCTTATACCAGTTACCCATTAAGTGTATAAATTCATCTTCGAAGTATTTTACACTACTTGATGACATACTCTCACCTTGTGACGATAATGGCATCCATTTCGATGGTCCTGAAAGAACGATTTGGAATTGTGTACATTTCTGAACTCTAAGGTACACGTCGGAAAGTGCCTTGGAGATAAGCATGATACGGGTTACACTGAACCATATTATTTTCCATTTACTTGGGTAATTAGCAGAAAGTGTAGACCAAACGAGGGCGAGATGTGAGTCAACGTATGTTTTCTGGAATTACGGGCGGTCAACGATTGAGCGATGTTGACTAACGGCTGTGACCAGTTGGACTCCCGGTCGCTCATTGGCAGGGAGGCACCAGTATCACAACGACATGCACTGCGTCCAAACCCAGTGCTACTTAGGAGGACCCAATGGTTAATTTAAGGTTGCAAAAGGTGTTCGCCACTGAATGTGTCTCGTCCAGACTAAAGATACCACAAAATGTGCCTCTGACAAATGGAGGTTGTTGACTATACCTGAACTTTTAATAGCTGGTGGTCAGTTGTTAACGGGTATCTTCTGATGAATCAGAACTAAAGCTATTTGGCGCAAGTTCTCACCAAGTGGACAGCCGGACGATACAGAAAACTGTTTACAGGTACCCATTGGGGTAAGGAGGCCTCAGTCAGCGGACTGCTATTTTACCACTGGCGCCACCCGCTGCACCAACTGCCAGTTTCGTCCGTAATTCCAGTCACTAAACGTGCTTTGAGCTGAAATACTGTACCTGGATCTCGTGCTGGAGTTTCAGACGTGCAACAAATTTCTCTGGATAAAGTGCGCGTAAAAGCACTTGCTGCCCATTTTGCTTCAGATTTCGTACGTTAGAGGTTACAGTACAATCAGGTACAGATCGCTCTTAGTGGTAGGCATGGATCAGTGTATGTGAGTGGTGGCTTGTGATTGCCAATTATTTGGCGTAACTTTGACCGGGATGTATAGAAGAATGATTAACAAATGGGGAAAGTGGCCCAATAGATAACAATAAAAAAGGGTGGCGCCAATGGGTTGCAAATGTCTGCGACCCCGGAACGCAGTTGCCTGCTCTGAGATGAGGGAATGTGATGTATCTGTCGATATGTCATCCATACAATTGACAAAAAGCAGACAAATTCACGGGACATCAGTAAAATCTCTCCGAATTCAGTGTCTAGCACCGTTTCGTTATTTAGAGGCTGCAGGTATTTAACTCCTGCTCTGCTATGATGACATCGGTGATCAACTACTTGAAGATGTTTGAAGTCTTCATATCTGAGAGGCCTGGTTCCACAGCCATAAGAAAGTGAGACCGTTCTCACCGGCGTTTCGTAGACGTAATGTAGACGTGACGGCGATATTCGTTGGTGGCGTGATATTCGACGCCAGTTTGCAAATTTTAATGGCACATTGGTACTGCGTGCACTGACCTCATTTGTCACAGCACAGTCACAGCCTATGCAGCTGCCAAGGTAATTAAGCCTATAGAAAATTGCATACTATGATTTCTGGAGTTTCGCAAGGTCATATGGGAGTGGGAAATTTTGAGGTAGGGCTGTGCTTTGAAGGTGCGTGCCCAAAACGGGAGTCTACTTGCGACATTTAATTTAGAGTAGGTTGTGCGGACGTATGGTCTTCCAATAGCAGGACGATGTCATCCGTGTAATCTGCGTCCGGCAGTCCTTATGTGGTTTCAACGCCCAGGTCCATCCGCGTAGTTCAGTTAAACGGACAACTACCCATCGTTCCACTGTAGCTGGATAGTTGGGCGCCCTGATTTCATATGACGCATGCATGCAGCATGCGTTCTGGGTTGTGACATCAAATTTAGACGTTTGCCTTTTGCTTATCGGATGGATAACCACTCGTCAGCATTTTTCGTTCGCAACCAGGTACGGATAATATTAATGGTAATTAAGCGCTAGTATATACTACATATGCATTGCCGTCGAGGATGATGATGATGGTAGTCTAGATTAACGTCCTTTCAAGATGGCTCCAGTTTTCCATTTTCTCTGGTTTATTCAGCTTATGATTGACAATGATGTAGAAGAATGTGAGAAGCCTCCTAAACTTTCAACGGTCCCGGTGGCATGTGAAAATGTTCCGGGCCTATTCCGGGAATCGGTGGCTTCCATGACAATGCCCGTTCATCAAATTCGACGGGCCCATTGGAGTGCTGCTATTCCACGGCGTGTAACTGAGCCACCCCGCTGTAACAGACCAGTAAAGTCAATGCGTTATGATCTACCGCACTTTCCTACGGACTTCACATCCTCAAGTTGTGCAAGTGATGCAGAGGGATGGCCCTCCGTTCGGGGCTATATGTCTGATAATCCGATCGATGAAGCGGACCCACATGCAAAGCAACTCCGGCTAACGGGACAACGTCTGGAGGCGGACTTTCACCGGACGAAATCTCTTCCTCGATCACCAAAAACGAAACGAACATTACCTAGTACGTTTCCTTTTCGACATTCATTCCATTATGGGCACTGTTTTTGCGTCTGTTGGGTTAATTAATGGTTTCCAACGAACTGCTCGCATGTTTACACACAATAATCACGTACAAGGACCCTCGTTTGATAAAGACACATTAATTCAACCGTTTCCTCAACCTAACCTGCAGAACAACTGAAGCGACAACACAGGCCGATGCCTCGTCAGCTACAAAACTCTGGCTGCTCACTGGTAATCAGACTATCTTACTGGTTGTACTCAAAATCTCGCTTTGTGATTCATATTCAGTGGGGTCCTTAATTCTGCGAATGAGGCCAACCTGCGTTGAAAAGCCAAAAGGCACCGTGCAGATAGTTTACTCTTATTGGAAGACAGTGCGCATCTAACGAATCCCCGGATTGATTTGAACTCTCGATCTTTAGGTTAGTAGTTCTATCCTGTGCCTTGGGCCGCGAGTGTCTAACTGGCAGTGTTTGCTAGATAAGATGTAGCGCCAGTATCCTTCAGTCGTCCAGTTCACGACGCGTGACTCGGTATGCGTTGGCTCTTCAAGTAAAAACTGAGATGGAAAACCGATACGATTTGCGGTACCTTCTGAGCGGATCATTTATGATAGGCCTTCCTGAAAGTGAACCTTACCGTGGTGTGACTCAGTAACCCATTTAGTTATACTGGAGGATCTCCATTCGAAATCCACACTCTCCTGGCCGTGAAACGAGTGTGGCAATTTTTTTCTCAAAATTTGTGTTGCTCGAATAGTTCTGAAGTGAACCACCGTTGCCTTGCGATCAGGATTTCGAGCTAGAGCCTTTGATTCAGGACCCTAATATCGATTATGATGATGGTGATGACTAGTCACTCTGTCTAGGTTTGGACCTGACAGTAGTTCAGCCCAGCCATAAACCACATAGTACAAAGTACCGTCATGCCACATCACCCTCACTTGATGACATCAGCCGGGTTGCCTTATTCTCTTCATAGGTAGACGAAAATGTGCGAATGGTGACTCTTCCCGTCTCTCTTCAGGGAGATCTCCTAACTCCCATTCTGTTCCATTTGGCAATCACTCTTATGTAGACACCAGCTGTAGGCATTTCACTCAGCCACTTTGCAGGCCACTGCTCATATCTGCCGCCCCGTTCTCCAGACCCTAATGTGACCTACTAGGCAGGTCGGCCAACAACCCGCTTTTGGGCGTACACTGGGTACTACATCAGTTGACATCTGTTACATCCCTGGAACGAATACAGGATTCAAGTACAGCTGTTGAGCTTACGGAACCCGCTCTACCTAGACGCCACAGATTACGGATTTTGAACGATGCTGCCACTGCTTTAGCGGATTACACTGGTGTTGTTATAAACCTTGGCGAGCTGAGGCTTCATCACTCGACTGGATACATGCGGTTCAGTGAACTGAGCAGAGAACTAACCATCGCGAAGTGCTCGAAGGTATTCGTAGTAGCAGGAGAGTTCCTCAGTTCACCTTGGTGGTACGTTTGGTCTTAATGCAAAACACAATGATAATGGAGGTCTTTTACAACCCTGTGCTGATCACCGCCTGTTTCTCAGCAATTTGGACGCAGTGAACGTCTGTGTGCTACCTAGTGCACCACTCATCATCATAATTATCGACAGCACTATATAAGCGTTCAAACACTGACGCTTCGCTTCTTGCAACCACTATTTGTTTGAAAACCTTACAGTGAGCAAGAGAATAAAAGTGGATGGGGAAGAGTCCTATCTAGCTTACCACAGTCATCCCGAGGTGCCTACACCTTCAGACACCCTTACTACTGAGTAGTCTTGGAGTCCACTTACTTTGTCATCAGCTACCGATGGCATGGCTCAATCCTTGATTACCGATCGTCTTGGACTACACAGGTTTATTTGTGGAGACTTTCACCAAGTTTTTCCGAAAGACCCCGGAAACGAGCTCCTCATTTAGCAAAAGCAGAACCTCGTGAGCCATAAGCTGTGGAACCATACCGAATCTAGGTGTGTAATGCATTCCAAGGAAATTGACCTTAACTGGAGTGAGACAGCCACGGCGCTGGGAATTCTGCTTCTGGTGTTTACACGAAACACCTGGATTTAAGAATGGCCATTGTCACTCCTTATGCCAGGCACTCTATCCTCTCAGATTCAGATCACCGTTCAGCCGCATCTCGACTTCCTCTGTCTAGGCTTGAGCAACCTGGCAGTATGCCAGCCCTCGCGCTTTCTTCCGGTAGTATGGCCGCTAGGCACCGAGAGGGTGCTACAGCTGAACGGTTCAGCTGGACGATTAATTAGACAATCGCTCAGACGTAGCCTGTGTGTGGCAGGACCGGATATTTTGAGAAATGCAGAAGGCCAATGAAGCTGGTGATGTAGCTTATCTGCAAACCAAGACTTAAAGTGTATCTGTGAGTGATTTAGTGGAAAATAGTGCTAGAAATCTAATGTATTATAAACATCGACACCTAGTTCGTTGGGTAGAATATTTTCAACAACACTTCAGTTAGCCCTGTGCCTACGTCTTTTATTCGACCCGCTCATTTCGAGCCATGTTCTGTCAGATTAGCTTCCGCAGTTGAGGTATAATGTTCCTCTCCGCACAGAAGCGCTATCGGGCTGGTGGACCAGATGAGCTTTTCTCAGCGTTGTTCAAAGGCTGAGAATCTTTGTGTTTTGTTTTGACTAGGTTGACTAGGTTCACACGTATTTTGGAAAAAGCTTGTTCCGGAGACTCGGGGCTAATTGTTCGTCCTACGGTGTTCAAAAAAGACACCCGGACGAACCGTTGATTAGCAGAATGATGAGTTGTTCAACTACTAGCCAAATGGTCGTGCGTTTGAATCTCGTGAGTTTCACTCTGTTCATGATCCCCAACAAGAATCAAACAGCTACACAATGACCCAATTTTTTTTTAACATGTTGGCCTTAGAGTTTGAAGGCCGTAGCAAAATCTGAAAGTCTCCCCACTGCCCACAAACGAATTTGACTTCACTGGTTAAGTTCAATAGTCGGCGGACACCTGTTTCTGAGGTTGGAACCGTAACTTTTACAATTGATACCCGTGTTGCAATGGTTGGCTTTACTTAAGATCCCCGTAGATTTTAAATTTCTCCATAGAGGTCCACATTTGTGTTGCTGAATGCTCCTCTCGTTTTCTTCCGTTTCAGATAAGTATGCGAGCATTGCGGAAGCTCTGGTTGGTTATGGTAGCGCCCCAACGTCCCACGTATCGAACTTTGATCTTTCACATGTCTACGATGGTTTGCCATCACCAAAAGCTGTTCTATCCACAAACAGCCTCAACTTCGAAACTTTCCGTTCCACGTTAACACCACCATCTACACCCGCATCCTCTCGGAGTGCTAGTTCCATGGACCCCGATTCTGGTGGAAGCATGAACAATAGTTTTGGTCGGATTATTTCCTTATTTGGCCCATTCAAGCCCAAACCAGCGAACGACAACCCTGAGAGTTATATCTATATGGACGAGGAAACTTCAGAACGGCGCGCCAGAGCACTGGCTTCAAACCTGATTTCTCCCGTTTCTTTCTAGTGACGATCGCCTTCTTTGTTTATCACGAGTTTGTGATCGTTATTTTCTCTCTTTTGAGTTCACTTAGCTGAATCGCTGTCCTTACTCCGCGCACGTCATTTTTACACGCGCGTCCACATTTTTTGTCGGATAACACTAGCAGCCTCAGGTCACACCACTTGCTTGTAGATCCATTTTCCTATCTACAACTCCTTCCCTACCCCTCTGTATCTTTCGTCCTTAACTGTATAATATTTCTCCGATAAGTTTGCGCCAACTTTCGTCATCCACCGCGGTACTTATATGTCAATTAACGTTATTTTACTGGTTTTCTGCGTTGTTGTCCTCTTGTCTTGGAATTTCCGATGTCCTGTGTTTTCTTCTATTACCCAACTCCTCTCACTGCATCTGGGTGTACTGAAGTCGGATTTCTTCTTTTGTAACGTTTCCCAAGATAACTGGGTGTTTCCCACCACTCAAACTGATCTGGACTCTTCTCAAAATAACCTCATAGTTATAACAGAGACATAAACGATCTTATCATACAAGAAAGTCTTATGAAAACGAAGGATGTCTGTTACTGGACCGTTTTGCCGTTCAGGACACCGCGGTACTACACGCTCATTCAAGGATCACGTGATAACTTCAATTCGCTATCGGTCACACCACAAGATTGTGCTGAATGGTGCTGTCACATGATCTAGGTCAGTCGCTTATGGATCCGTTTAGCTAAGCTGTATCCTCCACAGGTGTTATGATCGGTGACTGGTAGGACAAGCCAAATATTTTTTGGGACGTACACCAACTGTGACCTTGTCGTTAGGACAAATTTTAATGATTAAGACATTTTTGGCACCCGTGTACACGAGTCTGCTCCTACTTCAAGTATGGTGATGGTGCTTCATTAACATATTACCCGTCAGTACAACCGCCGGAATGTCTTATGTAAACCATTTGGTGTAAAGTTTTCCCTCGGTCTGGAAAGCCTGTCGAAGGAGGAGAAACTAGAAGTTTCACTTTGCACCATAAAACTGGTCTTGACGCACCTTTGGGAATCAATGTGGCATAGCCAGATATTTGGGCAAACTCCTGTATGGATTCTTGACATGTGACAAGCATAAACGATGTTTGGGAGTGTCTGTTCTCAAGAAACGGTAGTCCACGTTGCTACCACGGCCTCTTTGAGATCCGGGGCCGGCAACCGTGGAGGCGATCTCATCATCTGTACCAACGGCTCCCTTGTCGAGTCACCGTTCTAATGGGCTGCGACGCGCCATAGGCTTAGGTTGCGGTTATTTGCGAGCAGGTATGCAATCAGAACAGACAGGTGGATTATGAAGGTCATCATCCAGCGCCCTGTTGTAGTGCAGGCGGGCTTTCCACGAATGTCCATTTTATATAGGCATATGTTTTCGGACGTCGCACGTATGTTTGTGCTGTCACATGGTTTGTCGTCTTCCTGTCCAGCTTGGATTCGATCATGTGGCTTGAAAGCTGCATTCCGACGTGGTCAAACGTTGTCGTATCACTGACATGTTTGTTCGGGAAGTGAAAGCATTTACGGTGGTATCATGCACACCTCAAGCTTCTGGTGCTACTCTGGCTGGTATCTGCTGCGTGGTCAGACGCTCGGAAGTAGAAATTGTCCGTGGACGATAACGACTGTCCTTTGGGTAGTGGTCGTAGTTGAGTGCCTGTAAGGAGGATTGCAGTGCCACGCTACCTCTTCAGTATACTGTTATCACAAGTTAAATTTTATGCTTTGTTACTTCGTACGGTTGGTAGAAGTTAGCCTCCCCTCCTATCAGTTAGGTCTGACTTGGCCTAGACGTTTTGGTATTTTGAAGAAAATATGTAGTGGCGTGTTACTAGTAAACGCTCTTACTTCAAACAGGTACATTTCGTCTCAAGCAGATACTGTTGAATGCATAGTCCAAGTTGTTTTCTGGAGAGGCATTAGCTGAACGCCGATGTACTTTTCCCGTGTCTGCTCACAAAACCAGACAAACTTGAGACGTTTGTCTTTGAGTTTGGCTTCAAGTTAACCGAAGCCAGCACTTCTCTGTGGAAGACGCAATATTATTTTTCGGTTTCCGATGCTCCCAAGAAGGCTCAGTTGACTTTTGCGGTTATTAGTGAGGAATTCCTCATGCAGAATTCAGAATGTAACCGTCCCGTTACTGGAAGCTCAGTTGATGTATTGGACGAGATGCTAGTCTTTCGCCAAATGAAACATTATCGGCTGTCACCACGGGGGAGAAATGGGT
>NW_008752144.1:238930-251567 GCF_000715545.1 Opisthorchis viverrini | reverse complement strand
TATATATATATGCCGATCTAATGCTTCTACCTTGTCATGGTGGTCGCACTTGTGTGATGCGAAGATGCACCGATTTGAAAGCATCCTTATTCAAAGCCAGATGCTATGTGGAACGCGTGACGTCGAATCGCATTTCCAAGCAACTGTCATATAGACGTTTGAATAATAGTTTGTGAGGCTGAGAAAGTCCGAAACTACGACACAGAACTAGGTTTCACGTGAGTTCGGACAACAATCACTTTGATTTTAGACTATGGGAATATCTGGTGCTGGCGAAAAGCTGCACACGAAGGCGTGACTCTTTTCTTGGCTCAGATGAAAGGTCCAAACGACAAGCCTGCGAGCGCATTTCGCTTATGTACCCGTGTTCGCTCTTAGTGAATTTTTAGCATATCTTGCAAATCAAGTGACTAATTTCAACATGCTGTCCTCCAACTCGTTGGAGATTGAAGTAATCGGACAAAAACCGTTGATAGTGTTTTGTCTGTTGCTTCACTGAACAGGATATACCATTTTTCGAGTAGACAGTCTAGTTTTCTCTGAATGTGCTTCCTTGCGAATGGAGTGCTATGTTTGTAGACGAAAGCTAAAACAACGTAAAAGAACGCCTGGGCACCAGAACAAATTTGCCCCACTCTGAAACAGTGGTGCACATATATACCACAGTTTCGCGTTAAGTTATACTACACACACATCCACGGCTGAAAGCACTGGTTTTCTTTGCTCCAAAGGACTTGTCAATTATTCGGGTTCTTTCTTACATTGGCCTTGGAGAAATCAATCCAGGTACCCGATAGCTGTTAAATTTTGATTTATGATCTCTTCTGGTTGTTCAAAATGGTCCCCAGCTGTGACTCGATAAAAGCTATTTTTGTGTGTTCAAATCGCTTTTGTATGAAATCTGACTTCACATTGTCTACAGTGTACCCTCCAAGTGGATGTGTGATACTGGGTTCAAAGAGATAGAGAGACTTCAACTTCCCTCTCGTGAACCACCCTTGATTTCGGTTGTGTGTAATTCACGTGAAACATTATTCTGTTTTAAAGTTCTGTTTCAATTTCTCTAGGAAGAAAAATGACCTAACGGTGGGCTCGAAGTACCGTCGATGACTGCGCCATCTATCCGTTTGAAGGCGTATGCTGAAATTTAAAGCGGCTGTTTTCTGTAAACAACGGAATAACGCGCTTGAGGTGGATGCCAACGATTGGATACTATGAGCCGGCAATAAAATAATCTACAGTATTTGACAAAAGACTATTCGTACACATTGCTTCAAGGTCAAAGGCTAGAGCGTTTGGCCACTTGCCCGTACACCTTTCATGACAGTGAACATTACACAATTTTTCATACAAACTTCCGTGTTACATAGAGTAGATCTTATTAAAGCAACACAAAGTGCAACACCACGTGTTTATGGGTTTTTTCGCTGCCTCTCACTTACGTTTTCACGTATTACTTGGTTTTACCTGTTTCTACTGTGCCTCAAGGATGGATCCTTGCATAAGAAGTATTTGCAGTTCATCCACTCAATACGCTGTTTGAATTCTTGGTAATCGCGGAATATCTTATTCGCTTTCTGCATGAGCAAAATTCTGTATCATACATGGAAAACAGTTGGCGAGATGGCCCAAGTGGTTAGAGCGCGAATTTACTGACCGGCAGGTCTGTGGTTCGAACCGGACCTGTGCATCCCGACTTCCTCTGTCTGGGCTTGGGCAACTTGGCAGTATCCCAGTCCTCGTGCAATCTTCGGGTGACATGGCAGCTAGGAGCCGAAAAGGGTGCTACAGCTGAACGACAACGGAAAACAGCTGTTTATGGCTCTCGGTTGCTTGTGGCTTCAGACCGTTGGGTTTTTCGACAGCGCTTTGATTAATAGGTGTTTACAAACCAACGGAGACAATGACCAATTTCGCTCCAGGCTGTCGGGCGATTTGTTCGATCGTTGGTGCTACCTTACATTTCATCAAACAGCCTGTCAAGAGGAATCTGACTTTTACAAGTGCTCACTGTGTTTAAGCGAATTTCGATCCGTGGACCCAAGGGCCTGTATGAGCGTCAAATTTGCTGCTAATCCACTTCGGTTGGACAGTATTCATATCTTTCCAGCTTCACTTCAAGACTATAAGGTAACAGAGTCGGAAAGAACTTCACCAAGGATTCATTTCAAGGCGGAGGCTTTTCAATACGGGAAAAATACTCCCTGAAGAACCAATGACGTCAGGAGCAGGAAAAAAGTCATACTTTTAACACGGTAGATCAGGTGTACCAAGTAACTGGTGTCTGCATCAGAACCTACCTATCCAGCGGTCATTCAACCACTCGAGGAATCTCCCTCACATGTTCCACCTCAAGCGTTACCAGTTAACTTGCAGGTTGAGAAGTATGTTGCAGAAACGGAAATTTGGCGAATACACACTCGTTTGCAAATTAATTTGTTTTCTCGAAAGACTCACCTGGAACCCAGCTGAATCCCTCGGTTTTGATGTTTCCAGGCAACTGAATGTGCTGCACCAGGCCACCTCATGTTTCAGTCGCTACGATATTCGAGATATCGCAATACATATATATTTTGTAATGCACTACTCATAAGGTTGCTGTCGAGGAGTTTTCAGCAACCTTATGAGGGTGGGCTGTCGAGGAGTTTTCGGCAACCTTATGAGTAGTGGATTGCAAAATGGAAAGTTGCTTATGTGAACAAATTGTTGATCTTTTTCAATTCGACAGAAGCAGCTGGACCTTTTATTGGCTATCTATTTCTGGCATGCAATCCCCACCGCATTTCGTTTGACGTGATATCGTTAGAAAGTAGTGTTAGATTTTGAGGCAATTGAAAAGCTTGTTTGAAAGCCTTGCCACTCACAACACAAGTCTGTCTTCTGTGTCAGAAAGTTTGTCTCGTTCCCAAAAATATACTCATTTGCATACAAATTTTGTTTTTCTCAGAAGGCTCACCCGAATTTCAACTGAATTTCTCTTTTATGACGTTATTTGTTACTTTACGACAGTCTTTCATTCCTTTAGACCTTTGTTTTTTTGTGTGGAGCGTCACGTGGCTGAGCAGTGGACATCTGATTTCCCCTAACTTTGCACTTTTCTCCAATACTTTCTGGCAGTCAGGACAAATTTATCGTACAGAAAACTCGCCTTTGAATGTCCGGACATGTTACGAATTGTTTACGTACACTGGTTTTTCTCCTACAGGATAAGCTTACCAAAGAATTGATCTCCACAATGGACCATATGCGTCATAATCAATAAAATCTAACCAAGGGATGCAATATCTCCGGCTTTACTGTGATCAGGCATTTCCACACTTCAGCTAGGTTGTGTTATACCGGTTTTCGTGTAGCACAGGGGTGATTTCTGGCTAAACTTCCTTCAATTCTGAAGAACTTGGGTGACACTCTCGAAAGTAGATAGCTGAACCCTCAAAGAGGAAATCAGGCATTTGTAATACACTACTTATAAGGTTGCTGAATACTCCTCGGGTTCTAGGTGAGTCCCTCGCGATACCAAATTAGTTTGAAAATGAGTGTATTTCGCTAAGAAAATCGGGCAGTTTGTTTACAAGAAGTTTTTTGTGGAGGTACATTATTGCTTAAAAGTAACTCAACTGAGCGTCTCTAGGACTGATTTACAGGTCTACAGTGTTAGCTGCACTGTGGGAAAGAAAATCGATGTCAAATGGTGCAGTTGTATCGATTTATTGGAATCGCACTGAATCAGGATTGAACTGCACATGGGGTTGATTTTTCTAGCTTTAATATCACCGAAGGGTTACAGGCAAGTAAGATGGAACCTAATCAGTGAAAACAAATAAGGGAACTGGTCCCTGGAATACCCACTGTTCGCATGAAAATAGACCTTGGCCTCTCATGTTGAAATAGCAAGGAATAGCAACGAAACGCTGATCACCCTCCTTGTGTTAATGGAATCCATCGGCAGTTTCAATCTCTATGAACGACGCAAGTTATCACTGATTCATCGAATTTGATCGACTGTGGTCCGAGGGCGGTCAGATTTGCATAATCTGCTTGATTCATGAAAATCAAAAGCGAAACTGGGACAACCGTGGTTAAAAAGTTCCTACCATGTGGCAAAATTAAGACAATCACTGATCGGAGAGCCTGAGTTTGTCTGACTAAAGTAAACTCATCGCTTGGGAGTAGTATAACGCTACCTTTTGTGGAGTGTTTCACACTATCTGGTCGCGCAACGATTCTCCCCTCCCCAAATCTCCGCACTCAGTGTTCTAATAAGTTACTAAAAAAACGTTATTCAGTCAATAAATAAGCTGTGCTCTTTTGATGATTATAACAGGTCACTTTCGTGGATAGAGGGCGAGATGGCTCACTGGTTAGAGCGCAAATTTGCTGACCAAGAGCTCCGTGGTTCGACCCTGACTTCTGCCTCTCGACTTTCCCTATCTAGGTTTGGGCAACCTGGCAGTATCCTAGCCCTTGTGCTTCCTTCGGGTGACGTGGCAGCTAGGCACCGGAAGGTCGCTACAGCTGAACGATTACATTCAGGGACATGGTCTTGTCCACCATCGCTTTCGAACATCCCATCTCTATGGCTCTTATCGAGTTAAAACGGAGGATCTCAGGTTTCACTGCGTTCATCTTCGAGACAGTGAACTATATTTTGGCAGACTATGAGCAGTTATGTGTTTTTCCATATCCGTACACTTCATCATTTTCACTGATTACATTCCGTCACGTTTGTCAGTGGAGGTTTGATACCGTCCAGTCGAGTAAAAATCATGATTCTTGCTGCAGAAACTTCATTTACAATGGAGGAGTGACGAACTTATTGTTGTCTCGTAGTATAACTTCAAAACCAAGGCTCCACTTGCGATCGGTCCGCTTGAGCCTCGACAATAAAAGCGCAAGTGTTAGCGGTGAGCCGCGAAAACTGTGGCGTGGCCGGGTGCAATACAATAACCGTCAATTGTGGAAGAGTCCACTGCCAACCAACACAAGATGACAAGATTAACCTAAACAGTTGGATAATAAATGTGAAGTAGGGGAGTGGGATAAAAAAAGGCAGACAAAAGGTGGCCGTGTTAGGAATACTCTGGGTAGTAAACTAATTGCTAGACTCACACCAATAACAATCACCTGGTTGGTCCTTGAAACCCCCAAGAAGTGGTTATCTGCTCGGCTGCATGGCAGCGACACAGTTACCGAAATGCATAAAAACGCGAATGAAAAGTTTGCTTGCTACGGCTGCTATTTTGGGTCGTCCTAATAACTACTCGCCGATCCAATCTTTCGTTTGTGTTTTTGAATTATCGGGATGTCAGTCGCACAGGATGTTGGGTGCAACAGGTGAGGATATTTTCCAGAGGATATGAAGGATAAGTGGTATCTGGTTCGGTGTTTTCCAGCACATTCACATTGACAGTGAGAGTCAAACTGCCTGCTCCCGTTCGCAGAAAGTTCAAAGCTCCTTGAAGTAAGTGGAANGGATATGAAGGATAAGTGGTATCTGGTTCGGTGTTTTCCAGCACATTCACATTGACAGTGAGAGTCAAACTGCCTGCTCCCGTTCGCAGAAAGTTCAAAGCTCCTTAAAGTAAGTGGAAGAGCGTTTGAGTTAGATGTGCAGCCTCTGAATTGAGTAGTTAAGGACCCTCTATGCGTAGGACAGACGTCATGATAGTTTACGTCCCATCTAAAAAGTGTGGGATGCGAGAGTGCAATACCACAGCCCGTCTTGAAGGTGAGTATATGACTCCAAGAAAAGCACTTTGCTATTATCAGTCACGAAGTAAGTTCAGTCACTAAGTCCAGGTAAGGCAGTCATTGTATTAATTCTTACACTCACTCACCTTCTGGGCCAGAATAAAGACACCATAAAAAGAAATCAGTACTCTTCTGCTAAACTGTCTCGATGATTATAGTTCGCCAGATCACCCTTGGGTTGGATAAAGTCAAAACAAAAGCCCGAAGAACTTCGGACGAGTTCCACACAAAATACTTCGGGGTATTTGCTTCCATATCCTGCTTATATATCCATGGCGGGACATCAAGCTTAGAATTTTCAGCTTCACAGCATTCTTTTCATTGCTCGAATCAGCCGGTCTGGTGTAACAATTGGAAGTAGTAGTTACAGAGGAAGCATTCACAGATTTGTAGGTGTGCGAATCAATCGAGTTTTATTACTACTATGGCGCTGGTAAGCTGAAAGTGATGTACAGAAGAACGAAGAACCCTTAGATTTTGGCTATCCCGAGATGAATTATGTGGGGTTGCAGTAGAAATCAGCTCTAAACGGAGGAAGAGGGAATCATTGGCAGGAATTATTGACTGCTT
Organism: Opisthorchis viverrini; assembly: GCF_000715545.1. Taxonomy (NCBI): domain Eukaryota; kingdom Metazoa; phylum Platyhelminthes; class Trematoda; order Opisthorchiida; family Opisthorchiidae; genus Opisthorchis; species Opisthorchis viverrini. Next base: position 245,246 of record NW_008752144.1, on the reverse strand, counting down.
CCGCAATTAGTTGGACCACACTGAGTAATGCGCAAACCCCCGAAAGTCGAATAGTTCAGATGGAGGTTTATCACTAAAGACGTCACTGTAAATACAATAATGAAGTTGTACAAAACTCAAATCATGGCTTCTGTACACCGGTTTAGGAACGGCTATTTCCAAACGGGATCCCAAATTTCACACTGACTCAAGACAAGGGGGCAAAAGATAATGAAACCCACGTGTTGACTGAAGCAAGTACAACGACAAGGCCAAAGAGCGATTCACGTTCAGGTCAGAAATAAGGATGGCGGCGAAGGCGAAAACAGAAGCAAAGCAGGCGATCACTTTGTACACAATAAGAATGAAAGCATAGAATCAACACGTTTGTCCATTTTGAACTGTCACAATTCAAACGGTACGGACAAAGCAAATAGCCTCACCAAGTAAAGCGTAGTTTTGTGGATGGCGACGTTTCCTTCAAGACGGAGCATCCACGAGAGACTAAGTTTCAAAAGAGACCGATTTCGATGGGACTCTTCGCAAAGGAAACACTTTATAAGTGCGTCTTTGACGATCGAAATACACTCACTTTCAAGCTAATTTGGCTTTTACGAGAGAAGCACCTGGAACCCGGCGGAATCTCTCGTCTGTGATGTCTTTAATTAGACGGAGCTCCGGCAACAACTGGACGTTCTCCTTACCAACACTCCCCCCACCAAAGTGATGTGCAGATACAGCATGAACTTTTCTTTGTTATAAGTGGAGGTAGACGTTTCTGTGGGAAAACTTCATTCCTGTGGAACAAAAGAAGCCAGATATCGGAAAACTGAACCATGTGGCGAAGGTGACGAAACTTTTTGGGGCATTGTTAAATAAACTTCATGGATGATAGTGAATAGGTAGTGGATTGTAATCAGGAGAAATTCTTGAAGTTGTACTGGAGGTAATGGAGGTAGAAAAAAATAGGCAGGAAAATATGGGCTTGGTGAAGATAACATTGTTATTTGGTGCAAAGTTGGGTCTGGGAAGAACCCGTCAAACCCATCCATCCAAAAGAAGCTTCAAACCACAGGAGCCAATCGCAAGGAACGCTTGTGCGAACTAAAGACTATCGTTGGATGGGACGCAGTGAAGAGATCTAGCCTTACAGAGACTGACGTCTTCGTAAGTGCTTCACTGAGCTACTGAAAATCGTCCTGAACCAAAACCTGTCTACGACCTAATTGGGACATTCGGACAAAAGCTGAAGACCAAAGCTGAAGAAGAACCAACTATATGGACAGCTATAGACTGCTTAGCCGTCTGTTGAAAGTCAAATGAAATGAAATGAGTCAAATAACGCGCGCGACCATATGGACGAGTGTATAGCGTCGAGAGACCTGCGAAGAACGTCTCCACAAATGTCAAACTCAGCCTCAGAAAATGAAGGGGTTATTCGCTGGACAAGGCCGCACTGGATTCATTCGCAGAACAATAGTGACAACAACGTAATGTTCTTATTCAGAGAAAAATGAAACCGATTGGATGATAGACAGTTACTTTGCAATCATTTTACTCGGTATTTCTGGAGATATCTTCGATCGCTTTTTTCAATTATTCAAATGAATGCGAACTTTTTGAGTGAAACCGTTCCACTGAAATACTGAGGATTGTGGATTAGACTGAGCACCTTTGATCTGATTCTTTCATTGAGACGAATGCACAATAAAGGTCGCGGACGCCATTAACCGCTACACCTCTGTCATCACCTCCTCATCTTCAGTGAGTACCGAAGCTCTATTCTTCGGTTGCTTGAAAAAAATCTTTTGTCTGATTCAATCTGTTCACTCTTGGAGCGGATGCTGGTAGAGCCACGTCCTCGGTTTTCACTATTGAGACGGGGAGGAAAAAAGGTCCCGTTATTCTAACGAGAATCAACCGCAGTCTATGCGGAGTCATTTCGAACATTGGAATATGACGTATTTATTCACCTTTGTTTAGATGGTCACCTATTCCACGTCAAACGCTTCCCGTTATTGGTACATCCTGGAGCGCAGTTAAAGTGTCTGGCCGAGACGTCCGCGTCAGTATAAATATTTATAGAACGTTTATTTTCATTCAATATGCACCTGAAGGGACCTGCGAAATTTAAGTGACGTGGCGGTAACACTTTAATCATCGACAATTTTTTTGGAACAGCCACTGTCTGTGACCAGACATAAAATGTGTCGCTTACCATGCTGTCATCCAGACTACACTGTATATAGTGGCTAGACTTGGACAGTGTATCGGTATCTCCCTCAAAATTTCGGTCAACTTCACGTTCACTCTGCAAAGTTTCATGCTCATTCATTGGCGAGATTGCTTTCGGAAGGCAAGCACATGGAAACTAAATCACATTTACTCACAACTTGCTTCTCTGGTTAATCCGTGTGATCCTAGTAGTATGGAATGGCATTTCCAAGCAACTGTTAAGTAGCCAGTTGAGGAACAGTCCCGTTTGCCGATCAAGATTTAAACTACCATATAGGGACAGAATCCAGATGAGGTTAGGGAACACTAATTTTGAGGAAACCTGGCGGTAGAACTTTGGCTTAAGCCCATGAATGCGGGTGTGGCACCTTTTGAGACTTATCTTGTATCGATGCGCGAACGTAGAAAATTTATTTGTAAGTGACTTTTTACGATCTTACTAGTACCAACACGAACAAACGTATGGCTCTGCTGAATCTGTGAATGCATCTACATGAGAGAAATCGGACTTGTACCACAGCAATCATTCAATAGCTACGAAGTCAACAAAAAAAGAGAAACTGTACTGCAATTGCACCTGTTTATCCTAACTACCGAAAGAATTCGTCCTTGGCAGCTCCAGACTAATATCATTGTGTCATATTCTGGGCATGCGTCTTTGGTTTTATAGTGAAACCAAAAGGGATTGGGGAGGGGACACCAGTACCTCAATTTTCAATAAGGTGATGGCGCTCAACACAGGACGAGAATGCTTAGATCGGTTGGTGAATCTGGACAGATTTCCAGGTGTTTTCCGCCAATTTGTTTTAAAGAGCATACAGCAGATCCACAGGCTCACCAACCATAACACACGCGTCTCTTTCCAAACTGCCCGTGTTACATAAGCTACTTGCAGACCTATAGAAGCACAGCCACTGCTGATAGGCTAAGGCCTATCGACTCACAACTATTTATATGGATTAGCATCTGTGCCATCCAAGATGAAGTGATTAACAGATTAGAAGCACTTGGTAGCTACAGAATAGAATTATGAACCGATGCGCTAATCATTTCTACTCTCAAAGTCCATGAAGCATGTTCGTATCCAAGCCCAATCTCTCCGCTTACGGAATCCTCAATCGATGCATTTTGTGGGGTTTGCGGGATGTGTATTGTCCATATTCACATTACTCTCGTTTGAACAGTCGTTCTCCCATTCCGGCGTAATTATTCTGGTGAATCCACATGAAGGAGTGGAAGCACTGGACTCGAATTTCGCTCTTACTAGAGCTCATCAGCAGTGCTTATCCTCGTCTACAATATTGTTTTGGGGTACACAAGCGGGAAAGCTAGTCTTTCATCAACATCGCTATGAGAGTTGATCCAATAGGACGGGGAACTGAGTCGTATTCAAATGGGATGCACAATCCTTGAGCAGCCATAGTGTAAAGTTTGAGAATCACATATCAGCATAATACACTCATTTGCATACCAACTTGCTTTGAACAAAGCCTCGCCCAGCTGAATCTCTCGTTTATGATGGTATGCGAATAACTGTATGTCGCTATTTTCGTGCAATTTGCGTTCAAGTGGAACATAAGGTTGACGGAAAATCGGGAACTGTACCTGCCTGATTAGCCCCAAGAATGGCAAAACCAGTCATGAGCTGTTCAAGTTTTTTCAGCGACCTTATGAGCAGTATATTAGTCTAAACAAAGAACTGCAGGAAGATTTTTGTGCATGATCTTTCACACACATCGTAATTGCCGAGCCTTGGAGAAGAATCGTATGACTACTGGACTCACACCTTAAAAAATCGGTAACTTTCAAACATCCTAGTATGATTTGGATTATCTAACTGATTTATATGGCTTGACTCTGGGATAACGCAGCGAAACGCCACCCGAACGTACAAAATTACTTATCGTACTCTTGGCATGGACAGTTGGACTCACTCCTGCATTCTGCTGCGCGACAGTTGAGTGCACACTGTAGTGATCCGTTCTACGTCTTTCTTATTTTGGTCATATGGGGCTGTTATTTGTACAAATTGGCTGCATCATTGGGAGCTTGGGTCACTGATGGTTAGGGGAATTCGGCTTTGTGAAAAAGGATTCCAGGAGTGGAATTTGAAGCTGATAGTCGAATGTGTCACTACAATGGTAATCCAAGGATGTTTCCCATTTCTAGACAGCAGGTAACTCGGTTGGGCTGAACGGGTTACGAGTAGCGCTGAAATTTTTTTTCAAGGAAAACAGCTTCGGATAAGTTGATGTAATCCAACATTTTGATAAACAGTGGCCTTCACCGCGATTCTACGTTCCCTAATATCACAAAAAAGTAATTCCGGGTCTGCTTCGTGGACTCTGGCACCGCATTTGATTCCATCGATATGAAACTCCTGTCGCACAAGTGTGCCGAAGATGGGATTGGTAGACCCACTCTGTTCCCATTACACAACCACTTTATCGACCGAAAGCATTACATTCGGGATGGTGAGGTGTTGGCGCACGGGGGAGCTCTTTTGTTATTGGTTCCGTTCACTTCTGCGCAAACTCTCCGACACGTGGCAAACATTGCAATCTGGTGAAGTATATGGACGACATTGCGGCTGACAGAGCATTAGTGGACACTCGTTTGAGCAGGACGCAAAAGCCGTATGTTGGCGTTCAAGAGATATCGCCCTGAAGCATCTTCCATTCAAATGGGCCTAGGCTGTTTTCACACTGCGTCAAAATTGAAATCTTGGGGATATTTCACCTGCTCCAATTGTCGACTACCACTTCATCAGGATAGTTGCCTAAACTATCCTCTGATTTGACATGAACTGAAGACTACGATAAGTCCCTGGGTCAACTTGGAAGAGTGAGTCACTTGTTTCTATGACTTTCCTTCCTAACTATTGCTAATTTGGTTACTCGAAATTTTACATTTATCGCTGCCTGGCCAGCTGTTTGTATTGTGCACTCGTCGTCTTTAGTGGACTGTTGTAAAGGACTGCATCATTAAAGAATAGTCTGTTCGGCCTTTATCATTATCCAGTAATATTTTCCTAAGTTTCCTGGTACAATTTTTAATTGAGGAACATGAGGATGCATTTACCAATTTTCCTGGAACAATAAGTAATGATAGTTCTCACAGATCAGTTGCCTACCGAGAAGCGGACTGCACAGCAGAATACTCACCGTGTAAAGACTCGGAGGTTCCTCACTTGGTTAGCTTGTAGACGTCAGAGTCATCCTCCTGAACTATGCTTCTACGATCAATAAGTGCGTGAATTCTTTCCACCACAAAAACCTCGTCCATCCCGCCAAGTTCTACCCATTTTTTTCTCACATTACACTACTTTTCAATTTTCGTAAGCATGCTATTTAGTTGCACACATGTGTCCCCAACCCGGACGAAACAGCTTTCTGAAAGTCCTTCATCAATAACAAGTGAAAACGCATTTCTTGCTTGTCTGTTAGTCGGAATATCAAAGATGAAAGAGCAGTCATTGTCTAATCCGGTTTGTTGTGAATGGCCAGTTCGTCCGACAGACGACTGCAGAGCTCCTTTTTCGGGGTGGCAGTAATGAATGTTCACGAAAGTGGAACACTCCGATGGCAAAATGTTGCTGAAATCACAGGTTTGGAGGAAAAGGCGGAATTCTGCTGAGCCCATGACTTCGTTTATCGGCTGACCATGAGAATCAACTAGTGAAAAAAGAAAATTTACACCTCACAAGGTTGCTGAAAACCCTTTGACAGCGCACGATCGGTCTCATCCTTCTTGGGGCTCATCAGGTAGGCGCAGTCTCCGAGTTTCCGTCAACCTTATGTTCTAATTGAACCCAGATTAGACTGTTTTCGAGAAATACATTCATTTGCAAATCAATTTGGTAGATCATAATGTTGACGGAAACTCGGGGACTGCGCCTACCTAATGAGCCCCAAGAAGGGCAAAACCGGTAGTGTGCTGTTGAAGAGTTTTCAGCAACCTTGTGAGGAGTTTCCCTTACGAAAATATAGTGCGATATCTCGAATATCGTGCCAACTGAAACATGAGGTGGCCTGTGTGCAGCACTTTCAGTTGTAGGATATCATAAAAGAGAGAGTCGGTTTAGTCTCTCGTGAAAACCAAA
>NW_008752144.1:212781-237929 GCF_000715545.1 Opisthorchis viverrini | reverse complement strand
TTTTAAAAAAAATAATCACATTACTTCGAGGCTGGCTGTGCTCTATATACACCAAGCGTAATAAAGCATTAAAATGTCGGCACTTTTGATTCACTATGTCGCATAACCGTTGCGACCTGCCGTGTAAAAAAAATAATCACATTACTTCGAACCAGGCTGTGCTCTATATACACCAAGCGTAATAAAGCATTAAAATGTCGGCACTTTTGATTCACTATGTCGCATAACCGTTGCGTTCGACCTGCCGTGATGTCTTACACGGATATGTTTGTGCAACTTATGCACGTCTGCGCTTTATTTTTCCAAAGAAATGGATTTGCTAATCCAAGCGTTCGTGACCACTCGCAATCTTTGTAACTCGCGGTGAATGGGGTTCTTCCATTCATTTGTCATTCACCTGAATAATTTCGGTCTCTATAGCCAACTGTCTCGGATTTACGAACCGAACTCCTATAAATTTCTAGTTCACTTAGGAGACTGAACAGTCTATTTACAACTGAAAATTGTTGCGCAACTCACAGCTGCCTCTGTACATGAATACCTTTGTCGAAAATAGCAAAAATACGCATAATCGGACCCAAGCCCTTCACATCATGCATAATAAATTTATTAGATTGTCATAGTTTTCAGTTAGTGTCCACTTATTCAGTCAACAGGGGTCGACTTGGAGCGAACACTTTTGGTAAGTTTCAGGAGACACTTTTCACCCCTTAGAAGGCATGTTGTTCGTTTTTCACCTCCGAAACCTTTATTTTCTCATCTAAATTAGTCTCTTCAGCTAGCAAAAGGCACGTACTCAGCCATGTACCATTCGAGTACACCAGTCCGATGGAACAAAGTCTGCCAAAGTACAAGGATAAAACTTCACACCAATAGGTTGAGATTTTTGGGATTCAGCTCGGTGCTCAGTCTACCCTAATAAAACATTCATCTAGACAAGCCATCCATTTGACCAAATCAGTGGTTGTGTAGCTAGTCACGGCCGCATCACTGGTCACTCAGCTCAACGACCATTAACCTGGACGCTAATCTAGCGTGATGCCTTCCCTGATTGTCGGTCTCACCTTGGTTGTTTTGTCTGACCTATCCGATTCACGAATCTGCTGGTAGTTTTCCGATTGATTACACGTTTTAGCATCACAATTGGCAACAGCTCGTACCCTGGTATTCACTTTAGCCATTCTGGATCCCCGCATGTCTGTGCACCCTATGGATCACGGGCGTGACTACAGAATATCTAAGCAGTCGTGGTGTAACCGTGATACTACTGATCTTGGAGGCATGCGAGTAGTATGTTTTCTCGTAAATCTGCTTTGCGTCTCTTGAAAAAAGGGATCTGTTACGGAATTTATGGAGTCGCTTTGTAGCATTCGCTTGGATTTGAGCAACAGTCAATGAATATTCAAAAAAGTTCAGGAAGACGTGTTCAGAGAGGGGATAGATATTCAGTTTTGATAAACAAGATGCGTATGAGAGTTTTGCTTCCAGGTCCAATAGTCTGTAACTGTTCAGTTGGAATTTTCTAATAAATGACTCCGCAGCGAAGGCCTTCTACCTTTCAGTGGTAGCCGCGCGACGGACAGTCAGAATATTCGTACTTACGACAGCATACACGACAAGCGTACATCATCATGCAGAACCAACAGTGTAGAACGATTCTTAGCCATCGTCTCACGGTGCACACAGACTTTATTCGTTTTACTCCCAGGGCGTGAATCCAAAAATCGTTATCCAACCTGAGCACAAAAATTGTGCCAATCAACATCGCAGGTAATTTTTCCGGGAACAACATTCGATCCTAGGGGCCTATGGGCTTCCAATCCAGAAATTATGAGAACTCAGAGTTTATTCGTTCTGAAGAGGTTCGGTGAGCGGTCACTCCAGCGAGGAATAATAAGCCTAGTCCTACTAAAAAAAGTGAATCTCTCCCACACTTCATGCTCCCTAATTACGTTTTATAACCCGTGTTTGATTTATTCATCATAATCACTGATAAAAGAACGGTGAGCGCAAGGTTAGCAAAAACGGCCTGTTTCGCTTCCCAAACGCTGACGTCAACAAAAGGACCACAACTTTCGTGAAGAAAGCGGCTCCTGACGTACAATGATTTTTCTGATGATAATTTTTTTTACGGAAAGTACTTTTACAGGAAGCAAAATGCCAGAGAGTGACTTTTCAGTAAGCGTATATTCCCCGAAAGAGGTCAGTATCTATGTTGGAGGGGAGGAGTGTTCTGACAGTCATGAGTTCATTTAATGCAACACAACAGTTAGCAGTATTCAGAATGATTAGCACAAAACAGACAGTGCTAGGTATCTGTTTTAGAACACAACACTCTTGGCGTCACATTCAACCAAGCGAAGTAAGTGCTCATAATGAACTGCCCAAATCAACTGTAGATCAGTAGCCATCAGTTACTGCTCATTTGCGGTGTTTCACAGCCATGGTGGTCCGAAATGAGCCTCCTTTCAATCCTATGCGCTATACCTCCAAGAAGTGAAAGTTTCACATGAGGGCACATTTTTATGCCGTCTCGTGGACAGTTAAACTAAGCCAATCAGTCAAATATCAAAGTTTTGTACTATATTGCACACCGTTTGCTTATTCTGTTGACTTATAGACAACTTTGAACCATAATCAAATGGGAATCTCTCTTCGGGCACAAATTATGTCTTGTCAAGGAGGTCGAATACGTTATTGGAACCACTTTACTGGGGATTGGATCGATCACAAGAAAACGTTCGATCTAATACCACTGACATATCTCATTGAACATCGACCGTCAACCACACCAACCAACCATCAAGTAGCCATGAACTCCAGTCTGTCAGTCTAATCATTTCGTCTGCTTCAAAGCGCTTCCGGTATATGGATTAGCGGTGTCGAGACATTACAAATATAGTACACATGCTGTGAGAGCACCAAGGGAAGGTGACTCTACGTAGGCAGGGTTCAGAATAATCACTGGGAATAGAAGACAGAAGGAAAATTTGTGATCCGAATCCGAACAAGCGAGACCACACACCATTTTATCAACACAATACCTAGTCGAAATGAGAGGGGTCGCGTTTCACACACGTTGTTGGCCCACATAACCTTGCGCCTCTGCTGGATCAGGCCACATTGGCGTGATCTGGTCGCAATAAAAAATAAACAAGTCGGGTTTTAGTGATCGAATCCGAACCGACGTCAGATTAGTTTGTCTGATCAAAACAGAGATAACACCTAAGTGGAACTTACATACTTGATGGAGATGTAGCGTTCGTCATCCAAGCGAACATTAGAGTAACAATAGTGTCACGTTGGCTGGGGATGGTAATAAACGAAAGCACATCATTTGTCTGAACACTTAGCCGAAATTGCTGATCATTTGAGACAGTGATTTTCTCCGCTTCCCGGTCCGATGAGCCTTAACTGATAATGAGCTATCTGAAGGTTTTGAGAAACCCTCACATACTACATAGTTCAAAAGTTTACAGTTTGGATAGAAGCTTACGTCATGGTCTGCGTTTAGCCTAATTTTCAGGAGGCAGAGTAACAGTCAAACGAAAACGGATACATGGCTTTACAGCTAATGTATACGTCTCTTTTTCCTGCGTGTTTCAGAGTTATCACACTAACCATATTATTGTACAGGGTGTCATTTTCTGAGACATATATGAATCTAAAGCAAAGCAGCTTGGTCAAACGGGTAGTGGTCGTCGCAGAGTCGGAGCGGAAACATTTTAAGATCAATGGAACCTCAAAAGTTTTCAAAAATTCCTGCTTCGTGCTAGTTATTGCCGCATGAGGGAAAAGTGACAGACAGAAACGCTGAACAAGAATCACAAACGCGTTTCCTCACCGCTTAATAGTAGGTATAAATGTCAAGCCTTTTAAGCCGTGAGGGTTTGGTACAGTTCTCTCCGCAACTCTGTTATCGGATGCCCGCAAGAATGTGTGAGTAATGCCTGTTCGAAAAGGGATCCACTCAGATGAATGGTTTCCGTTGAGATGCGTTGAACTTTATGCCCACAATGCGAATTGTGAACAATTGGCTGGTGCAACACACAGGTTGCTAAAATCATGCGCTACGTTTAATTGATTTGCATACAATTGTATTCTAAATTTGCACAAGACTTACCTGTGCACATCCATTACAAGTGCAGTTGCAGCAAACGGAAAACAAGTCAGTAAAGTCACAGATCACAAAGTAGTGGTGACCTACTGAATTTGGTCGTTCGAAGGAGTTCACTGTAAAGCCCAGAAATCTTCCAATTAACCTGAAAATCAGGACAGAAAGTACCACTATTAGGTGGGAGTTGCCAATATAATGAGGACTGCTGTAAGTGATTAGGGTTCATCCGATGGGCTGAAACATTTGTCATTTGTCACAAGAAAGTAACCTAAAGAAGGTAGTGCGAGTTGCTGCCAATCGTAGAAGTTATTCCAAAATGCAACTAATACCGGCCATGTTCTGTGACATGGATTTAACTGGCTAGCATACAGTTGCCTGAAACCGAATTCAGACATCATGACAGAGTATTGAAAAAATGTGGACTTCGGCAGACACACCAGGTGCATGGTGATGTACTAAGAAACACAATTTCTCTTCTAAGTTGTTGGTGAATTTGGAATTCGTAGAATTCCCGGCCACTTCATTCTTATTTGGACAACCACACACTGCTCGTGACGTCTAATAAGAGCGAAGCTCGACTCCTTCCGAGCTCCGTCTTGTGACTTTTATTGCTTTGACTCCAAGGAGCCCCTTGTTTCTTCGTTTGTGAATCCAATATTCGGTCCTCCTTGGGTGTTGCGGTTGAGATGTTGAACTTTTGCACGTACAGGTGCGTAAATTGGATCCATTTCGATGCACCGGTTAATCGAATCCTCCATGGAGTACCATGCTTCCGAAAATTCCCTTCCGTTTGCCAAAATTTTTGCATTTCCTAGAATGAATTTGTGGTCTTCTTGGTCGTCGTTTATGGATATCAAGGACAGAGGGTCATGTCTCCTGAGAGTCGCGTTGTGTTCCTTTATTCGTGTGCAGACCAATAAATGTCACAAGCCGGAATTCGGAAGGACAAAGGTCAATCCAGCATCGACCAGATTTCGGCGGCTGGGGATTCCAAGCTCAAAGGTCACGTGGGCATCGGCGAATGAGGACACAGGATAACAGAACGACTAATGGAAACGTCCGACCGAACAGCTACTCGCGATCAAAGGTCATCCCCGGCTAGGAGCACGTATAATAATAATAACTACTCAACGCATGACCACTAGCCCACCGCTACACACCACTACGATCCCTAAAATGCACTGTCGATGTCCCCCTAATTGGTGATGAAACGTTTGCAATCAAATTGCCCAGCTCAGCGAACAAGCCAGTGACCATCTACGCTACCTGAGTTACCAACATTTTCCTCGACAGCGAAAATGACTGTTCAAACGGGATAGTGTAAACGTGAGTTTCTGTTTTTGCCAGTACAATAAATATTTATATACTACGCCTTGGGTTATCCAAGATTCCACCTCGAATAGGGTGACATTTCGAGGTTTGCTGCTAACATCACAGTTGTCCGGCGAGACTCGGTCTACAGAGAAGTGCATTTTCTCTATGATATTTCCTCTTTGCTGATATGGCATCCCTTCTCAAGCCAAAGATGTTTGCTACATGGGTCAAGGGGCTACTTGGCAAGGGAGAGATCTGAACTGAAAAAAGCACCACGTTAAGGAATCAGATTCTTGAAAGCCAGTCATTAGAATAGCTATTTTGGTAATAAAAAAAGAGCGGCAGCTATTGACTGCATATGTACATTGGTGAAAAACGGCAACCTCCAGTCTCAACAGGTTTCGCCCTTCAAGTAGTGGCGTTCCTCGAGTATCCGTCAGGGTTGTTCTTCTTGTTCTTCTTGAACCTTACTTGGACGGACTTCGACAATCATTATCATTTGTAAACGAATTTGGTTTTGAGAGTATGCTCAGGTGGATCTCCTGTGAAGTTCAACTACCAGACTGCCTCTTTTTTTTCAGTGGGTACGATATTTGCTTGGTTGACTTCGTTTGGTTTAACTCAGAAGTAGTACCTCGAAACCAGTCTGTATCACGCAATCAATGACTTGTTGTTCAACAGTTTTGATGACATTAGAACGTTTTCGACTTCACTGGGTAGAAAGAACATTAGCTCTAAACATTTTTCCAGGTTCACTGATATTCGGACACATGAAGTCACTACTTGGAAGGGCCAGAACCTCAACTCCTTGCTACATTCATCTTGGTAGACCACAACCTAGTGTGTGGGTGCACGGCTACTTCTGCCTAAATGCTACTTTTAGTCTTTGTGAAGCCGAATACAAGTTTTATTCGAAAATGCCAGACACACGTTGTATTTGGTGAACTTGTGTGGACGTTGATCAGAGTATGACTCGTTAAATCACATACCTCTCGTATAAACCTAAATTCCCACGCACAGGCATTGTACTCAGAAGTTCGTGTAGTGTGCGAACCGTTGGACAGTCCAAGCTTGCACTCATGTGCGGTGATCCCCAAGGTTAGACTGTATTTCAATACTGAGATATTTGCAGCTACACATCTGGGGCGCAGAAATACGAATGCTTACCCTAGTGTATACTGGGGTCAACATTACATTTACAGAGCAAGATCCGAACCAGTTAACTTGGTAAACTATTCGATTGCGATTTTGACCTGATTTTGGCCTTTAATATAGCGCAGGAGATTGAAGCAGCACAATTGGTTGGAACAGTTCACAGTTGAACTACCGAAAGCTACCAAAGAGGCGTAAGGCTAGCATGAAGCAAAGTACGTTCAAATGAAATATTGTCCAGTCAGTGAAGCCACTCCATGTTGCAGAGCCGAGAAGCACTACGCATCTGTTTCATCATTATTGGGAGGCATCGGCAGTGCGCGTTTAACGAAATTCATACAGTTTAAAACCCCCCACTTTGGGGCCAGTAGTTTGGCCAATGATGACTGAAGAGTAGTGTGGTTAGCTCCAACTTGTCGTGCTTAATGGTTCTTACTCAAGTTTCATCAGATAGACAAACCCTTGGACATTTCTGACCTAGAGGACTTGAAGAAAAATGTGTAGGATGAGCATACTGTGCTATCAGTTGTGTAAGAACTCCAAAAATTTGAAACATGTACTCAAAACAGAAACTTATACCCCGCCCACAAAAAAGCCTTTCGGGCGCACTTGGCACTTTGTTTGTTCAACTCAAAATCAGGTAATTGATGTACACTCGATAAAAGAAGCCTTCAGAATCACTTGATTGTGGTTCTTTAACGTAAGGAACTTTTACTTACCAGACTTTGAGGATTACTTGTTACTCCTGGTTCAAGGTAGATCACGAGTAAGGCTGTGGGACAAGTTTATTTGACTGTTACTCGGGCAAAACATTTACAAGTATCCTTCTAGGAGGTAGAAGCTGCCAAGACAAACGATGGCAGATCACAACACCAGTAGTATGGGTTTAGCGTGAATGAAGGTAGCGTCCTACGTTTTGCAGGCTAAGGAACCTGCTTGAACAGAAACGTTTACATTGGTCAATCTAATAAATATATGTAGGATTACAGATACCCAGGTAAAGCTGTCCGACAGTTACGGTGGACCAGCCTTCTCATTGGCGTTACAGCAGTTGTGACAGCTACTTGGAAACGATGGAGATTGAATGGCCGCAACAGAACCATATCGTGCGCCCAATTCATGGTCTCGCATGTATCTATGCACGGGGCTCACAGAAATTCATAATCATATTACATAGTAAACCTGGTCGCGCAAACAGTTTTGTCAGATTCCACAGATTTTCATCCAGCATTCTGATGACAACTCTTTGAAAATAAATGAAAATCTGGTGAAATTTCGAGATAATGGTTTGGGCCTTTGCTGATCCCAACAAAGGCTGTCATAAACATCCTAAATTGGTCGAAGTCTTTCGATGTAGCCTAGAAAAGCTTGTCATTGCCCGTTGAAAGATGTGTAACAGTGGAGCTTCAGGAAGAATAAGTAATACCACTGTTTCAAAGCAAAAATTGAATTTTCGCTGGGATCATCAGTGACGAAGAGTATGTGGATAAGTCGGGAGTTTAATGAATCTATTTCCACAATACCGGTGGATGCAAGTACAATTTTTGTGAACAGATTTTTCGGCAAAACATAGAAGATGAGTATGAATGCTTCGCCTTGTGGTCTGAGCGAGTTGTGTAGAACTGTGCCTCCACTTGCTTTTTTTAATTGGGAGTGAAATTTATGGACAGGATGATTTATATTTTCTGCTACGGTCAATACTGTTGGTTTCACCCTGCGTATTGAAAATAACCGCAAGGCCGTACCAATTTCAGCGATGACAATCGAGGCGACTGTAAAGCTTAACCGTTTGATCCTAAGACATGCAAGCGCAGAGTCAAAGACTAATGGACTATTATCTCATATTGTTCCCAAAGCTGAATCAAACAATCAACATGCAATGATGAATTTATGTTAATTTTGGCGTATTTATTCACAGAAAATTTCGACATACTCGAAAGAAATTCGACTGAATGGCTAAAACGCCGTAAAGTTTTGTTTGACTATCTCCCTTACTGGTCATTAGACTTGTGGTATCTGTTAGGGCGCAATTATGTGTTATTCACAGGCATTTTATGGGATGGCATTTCCATACACTTTCTAAATCCATTTTCCACACTGAACAGATTAGTGTCGATAAACATATACTGATTTGTGTCACACAACTCACTGGAAATTTTCAAGTGAATAATAACGATGTCAGGCAACAGTGAAGACTTGGAAAGGCTGAAACTATCGTTCTGAGCGAGTCACCATCCATGACTCTCTCTTTGAGAAGTAGCGGCAGAGCTGGTCTAATTGTAACCGTTAGGCACTTTAGCGAAATACACTGGCATTCCAATATGGTTTTCTGTGTGGTGTGTCACGTACCCACGTCAGTTTTTTGGTTGGTCACAATTCAACCCTTTTAAGCAATTCAAACCAGTCAGGTGATATCAGATCAAATTTATCGTCACTCAGATAACAACCTAACGGCACTTGCAGAAGCCCCAAACGGAAAAAGAATAGTCCACGTTACCGCCTAACCATCGTCACTGTTTACATCAATCGAGTGTAATTGAATTCAGCTTTCAAACTTTACCTACAGATCACCAAAAGAGTATCATAGACTCAAAGTAGCTTTCGTGACGCCCCAACTCCAGGAATAGTTTTTCACGCAAGCTCTGTTCGTGTGGCACTTCCCACGTTCACATAACCTATCCCGTGAGCCCCAAGAAGGCGAAACCGGTCGTGGGCTGTCAGAGAGGTTTCAGCAACCTTTTGAGTAGTTTCCTTTAGGGAAATACAAACAGTCGTTCAGCATTTCGGTGCCTAGCTGCCACGCCAACTGAAATACGTACGAGGTCTGGGATGCCACCAGTTTGCCCAAGCCCAGACAGGAGCAGTCGAAATACAGGGGTTGGGTTCGAAACACGTACCTTCAGGTTAGTCAGTTTGCACTTAACCACTTAGTTATCTTGAGCTCTCAAGACCTGCAATCCTACTTTGCTGTAATCAGTTTTTACCCATAACTGGTCTTCTAACTCCTTCTGGTGAGTAGAGATTGAAAGTTAAGCTGACAATGTCATTTCAAGTGGTAGTGGGCAGTGTGACCAAGATTTTTCAGCAGATAGGGAGGCAGAGTAGTGGAGCATGGACAAATGAAGATCTAATGAAATGTTACCACAATAAACATAGAAATTCGTCACTTAGTTGTGCAAGTCTGGAGTTGATAGTGGAGAACATCATGCATGATCTGAGGATTCTTTCCATAGGCAGCTGATGGAATCTGCCATCAGATGTCCAAGTGTGAAAAAACTACTCGATACAGTTTACCCATAACTATCTTCCAAAGTTTTCTAGGCTATATAGGTCCGAGATCAGTTCCAATAGCATGGTCCGAAACAAAATTTACAAAGAACACTTTAACTGAAATGATGTTTCATTCGAAGTTCGTGTGAACTCCATGTATGCACATCGTGCAGTTTTCGATTTTTCACGGATAGTCGATTGACAATTCAAAGTCACCACCATTGAAAATGAAGTCTCATATCCATTATTGCCTACTGACCATGAAGGGCATCGGTGTATCAGGAGATTTAAAAAAAAACACTTGACATACTTGATACTGAGCAACCTTTTGCTAGTGATAAAAAACCTTAGTCATGCTAGAAAATGTAGGTCACAAGGTCAGTCGACTTAGAGATTAGGTGGGGAACCAGTTGATCAGATCACCTACTACCTCAGTTGGTCAGTGTTCGTGTTGATTTGCAGTTTGTGTCGGTCACTATGTACTGGCAGCTGTTATGACCGACGGAATAGACAGACACTAACTTGAACGGTGCGATAAGCTTACTTGAAAATCACGCCGGCGTTAAGGAGAGGCTCAACTGAATCTCTGCTTCGGATACTGTTTAACTGAATTTGCTGCACAAAAGCAATTTCGTGTTTAGGCTGGCAACGTATCCGACGTATTGCAGTTCACTTTCTTGGCTGAAAACTACTCGTAAGTTTCCTGATAACTTTTTAGCAAACTTCGACCGGTTTTGCCCTTTGTATGTTTGATTTAACCACCAACCTGATGAATCTGAAGAAAGATGAAACTAGTAGGGGACTGTTGACTGCTTCTTCCTGCCTGTTACTTGGGAAGATTCTGCCTGAGTGTCAGTCACAAATTTAGTTCCTCTGGACGTGCTTTTGTCACTACAGATGGATAAGCAGGGGACACTGCACACACTGCATATATTTTACTTTAGATCACAAGCGAGAGACTCAGTTGAGCATCCCTTGATTATCATTTTTGACAGCAAAATAACAATGCCGGTAAAAGAAGCGGCTATTAGTAGATATCCAGTCAACCGATGTGGCATGAGTGTATTGTTTGCGTGCACTGAGCTACTTCCAGGGAGCCCAGACCTAGAAAGTAAGTCTAGGCTCCCCTACTAAAGCTTTTGGTTCAATGTTTCATAAAAAGGCAGTGGTGTTTGGTGGAAAATGCAATTGCACTACAATTTTCAAGGAACAGTTCCCCGAGCGTGTTCCAGCCTCCAACTTAGAGGACCAGGACACTGCTTCGGTCAGACCTCTAACCACTGACCAACCTGCTAAGAGAGACTCCTCGGATATCTCACGGACATCCCGCTGTATACCTGACTGGCTTACGGAGGCACACAAACTGTCAGACCATGGTTAGCTCCAGGCTCTTTGTGATGGACACCTACGTCACCGTGATTAGAAAATGAGTGCAGATCCAAACTAACTCTGTTGGGGACTCATTCTGGCTGTCGACCAAGCACCGCTATGTTTCAGTTCGGCCTAACTTCATATGCCTGCAAGCTCCGTACCCTCTATTCTGTACACAGTGGAGTGCTTGGTGATTTCCATCGCTTTGATCACCGGTGTCTGAGGTGCAAATCATAGTCCCCGCCTGAAAACCGCATTTCCAGGTCTATCATATACCTGTGTGTATGATGTGCCTGGCACTCACATATGCACAGTGATTGAGCAGCGCCTGATATTCTCCTGCAATCTTCGGTATTGACCAATCTCCCATTTTGACCACCACTTCTGGTGAATAGCACCCTGACCGTTTCTCCTACGTACCACTTGGTGCAGTGACTGAATTTAAGCCTATACACCAATATGGAATTCAATCGACTGGAACGCGATCCTTCAGGTTCACCACTATGATGTGTAGTCCTCTGCCTTTAGCTTCCGCTGAATAATTCCAGACATCTTACTTAAAACGGAAAGAATTCTGCGCCGATTCATTTCTGTTTAAGTCTGTGTACATCACCCCTTATTAGCTGTTTAGGTAAACTCGTTGGGTATTAACAATCTTGAAGCCTGTTTGTCACTTTGATTTAGTCTACCGCTAGATCAACCTCTTCTTTTTAGAGTACTCAGACTCTGATGAAACAGTTCTAGCATGCACTACTTGAGAATGGACTGAGCTTCAGTTCAAGAGAGCAACCGTTTTTCATTGGTCTGCGGTAAACAGTAGCTCTTTACTTCACCGCTACTCTTGTGAGTCATACAGTCCAGGAAATGTAGTGTACCGTTGCTCCATAGCAAACTTTATGTGAGGGTTTAAATTATTGATACCTTCACATAAATGGTCTGCCTTATTAGGTTTGATCACAAGAAAAGTGTCACTCACATGACATCAAAAAGCCGCCAATTGGAATTCACATCTTGCAAAGATGCTTTGCTTGAATTCTCTCATATAAATGTTCCATGAAATCGATGATATCGAAAGTTCCATTGCTAGAATTTGTTCTGGATTTTACACAACCGAGCGGAAAACATAGAGTATTCAGAGTGAAACGCTTTCTTGTCCTCGACTATTAGTCCACTGTGAGCTAGGTCTATCCTCGAAGTGTTGTGTATGCTAGTAAGAACTCTCCGGCTAGCTCCAGAGAATCCGCCTTGGGGAGGTTTGTATGCGTCGATTTAACATTGAAATTCACCGGAAACTTGTCAGTCTCCGAAGAAAACCCCTAAATTTTAGGCGAAAATTTTTGTAAATTCCAAATTTATGTGAACAGTTTCCCACTAAGTGGCTTGAGATAGCCCTCTAAAAAGGCACCTAGCTCGTGAGGAAGAGAACAGTTGTCTGTCTCCAAGAACTGCGGCAATCCATTAACCAGTAGCTGAATTGTACACTTGTTTATTACGGACTCCAATCTTACTGTAATTCATCAAGTACCTATTAGTGCCACTGTCAGCAGTTGTGTCAATAACGGTAGCCCGGGCGTGTTTACTGGCCGCTGACCGAGTGGTAGTCGATCAAGCTAGTCCAGTGCTATTGTTAAGGTCTATCGATTTGATATTGATTGACCTTTTGTAAATAGTCGCTGTAATCCATGAATTTTAGGTCTTACACTCTCAGTCTTCTCCGCAATGACGATAGCAGTCACCTGTGTATTTATTGCTCTACGGTGTAACGTACAATATTCGGAGCTCCGAGTGTTTGGAACTTTGGGACTGTGCCCAGAGGCTTTCGTAGCTTCATCGATTGCAAAACATGGATCGAATGCTAGGGCTAATTATTTAATCATTGAGACATTCAATCACTTCCCTCAATGGCAATAGACTTATTCGTCGGATGATCCACTTGACAAATTAATTACACTGGACTAAGTGGTAACTAGTAACGTTTTATATGTGACCTCACCAGACAAAGTATTTCAATCACCGAATCGCCAAACCTTGTTGTGTCGCACATATATGTTGGTGATAATCAAGATTGCGGTCTGCTGGTGAATACCAGTTAAGTGCTCGTAGGTTCGTTGGTTGATGAATGACTTGATGGCTACGAGACGCAAGCGAACAGAAGCCGTGGAAGTATCCGGTGGTCGATCAACATTCTGTTTTGAGCACCTCATATTGAATACACGATGGTTCTATTAGTTTTCCTGCAGTTTCGTTAAATGAACGTATTCCCTTGAGATTTTCCACACACAAGATTCGCACATTTGTTCACTAGACTTTTCCAGACAAGCAAGTGTCTACAGATTTTTTTCGGGAACGCTTTTGTCCATATGATTCTAAATGTACCGTATGTAAAATCAGATACATGCCTTATACTACTTATTGATCTCTGGTAGTCTGACGGGTCTACACCACTCGGTATTGCTGGTGTGTACAAAAGACGTGTCAAGCCATAGTCGTATGGAAACTACTCACAAGGTTGCTGAAAACTCCTCGACAGCCCACGACCGGTTTCGCCCCTCTTGGGACTTATCAGGTAGGCGCAGTCCCCGAGTTTCCTTCAACCTACTTGAACCCAAATCGGACCGATTACGACAAATACACTCATTGGCAAGTCAATTGGGTTTTCACCGGAGACTCAAGTGAATCTCTCGTTTAAGGTATTCTTCATATCGTTATATGGTATTATGTTTATCCCTGTTCCACTTGAAGTTTCCCATTCAAGTCCTGCACAAAAGCCTCACATTCAAATGTTAATTAGCCACAACTTATCACTTATACGAGCGAGAAGCTGTGATACTTCTATTCGTCAATAATTTCCGAACACAATCGACGGGAATTATTGATTGTCTCGGCGGTGGAATTATTACATAGCAGAAAGAGCTGCTGGAAATGATTTATCGCCCAAAACATGTAAATGGGTTAGCCTTCCAGCAGCGTGTCATCCGGCATATTTTGTACTATTGAGTAACTACGATTACTTATGCTTCGTTATCAAATGCCGGAAGGTGTAGGTCTAGGAAAACATGATTTTAAGCACACTCACCTTATAAAAAGATAAGTTCGCGCTGTGCTTCGCGTGAAAATTCACCAATCCAACAAAGCTGTTGCTGCCGAACAAAAGGCTAAAGCTTTGTGTTGTAGTGTTTCGTGTTTAAATGACCGTCATCATAAGCAAACAGAACACATTCACATGGATACATTCGTGTGTAACCTTGTTAAATCCAGGCACCCAGGTTAGAGTGAAGTAAACTACTCCAGGATGCGGAATTCCTCAGTAGGCTTATACCGATTCGGAGTGAATTAGACCTCCTATCGTGCAATCAACTCGATGGAGAAAGCGGACTTTGGATCCATGTTAGGAAGCTACAGACATTCCGGTGCTTGGAAACATAAAGCTGCGATTCGATTCATAGGAGACGCGCGTTACGCAGTCCAAGAGAGGAACTTATTTCAAGTGGTAAATAAATAGCATATGATGTTTCACACCCAAAAAGATGACACCCGCTGGTGGAATGAACGATCTAAGTTTGAAACCTAATGCCTTGAAGAAAATCTTAGCGAATCGTTTCATTCGTCTGGTACTTCCGCAACTGGCCGGCCAGTCCAGCATAACTATAAGCTGAA
The DNA here is from genome assembly GCF_000715545.1 of Opisthorchis viverrini. Lineage (NCBI taxonomy): Eukaryota > Metazoa > Platyhelminthes > Trematoda > Opisthorchiida > Opisthorchiidae > Opisthorchis > Opisthorchis viverrini. The sequence goes on along the minus strand of NW_008752144.1, from coordinate 223,048 downwards.
GGCTATTCAAGGTTGGAGCAAAGACTTGTACTACAAATCGTAAACGGTGAGAATAGATTCGGCGTTGGAAACCTCACTCGAATGCTCAACTCACATCTGCATAACTATAAGCTGAAGGCTATTCAAGGCTGGAACAAAGACTTGTACTACAAATCGTAAAAGGTGAGAATAGATCCGGCGTTGGAAACTTCACTCGAATGCTCAACTCACATCGACTAAAATATGCAGCTATGAATCAGGCTGGCGAAATTGTGACCAAATTAGGTTTCGCTTAGTACATCACAGCTCATCGTATGTTTGCTTCCGGCATGTTTACCTTTTCCTGTGGAAGCCCGTGTAAAGGAATGTGGCATACAGGAGAATAGTCAACGGCCTATATAACGACCGAGTTTCTAGGTATGATACACAGTAAGCTCACCATTGTTTACTGTAATCGGGTGTGTGGATGAGTAATATTATGGGATGTCCACTCCTGTTACTTCACGGCTTGCATTTTACGAGCATTGAGTGCAAACCGTAAGCCTGTGTTTATCGCAGTCATACTCTCTCCCTCGGTGTTTACACAATGGTGATGTTAATATGGAAACTTGAGATAGCTTCCAATCGGTAACTAGTGCAAATGATGACTGTTCTCCTTCCTCTGAATAAGCAAAACTGATGTGAGTCCAGATAACACTTGAGCGATATATTAGTTCGATGAGTTAATCGTATGCACGGCAAAATGCCTTTAACCAATGGCCACATGTGGGTTATCTGTACTACAGTATTTCAAACAAACAGAATTTTCAAAAACATTGAGCTCAAAAATGGGCGAGTGAAAAAACCCTTAATTCATACCCGATTTTGTTGGCGCCTGATGCTTCCATTATCGGGCTTACAGTGTAAAGCGCTGTTTGCCTTCAAAAGATTTAATAGTGAAGATTTAATAGTGCCACCTCATCAAAAGCTCATGAGTGATAGCTCGCGTTGCGCTGCTGAAGAAAGGGCTCCGATTTGCAGCGAGTATGCGCAATATCCATTTATCTTTGCTGAATGCTCATAAAGGCAGTTGATACAAACTAAGAGTCAATGGAACGGCGGCATTGGAATGCCTAAACGAACTACAGGATAAATCTCCATTGAATTTCGTGTTTGGCTCCGTGAAGTTTCAACGGAGTGGTAACGAAAGCAAAGCTGGTATAGGAGAAATAGGTTATAAGAGTTTCACAGTTACCACAAAGTTCTGTTTCCAATTTTGCTTCGAAATAGCAATCAATTTGGGATCGTCGTGAAAAAAGTTAAAGCTTTTCGTACAGTCTTGCTACTTTCGCGGTTTCCAGAAATCTACACGTACACATTCAAACCCATTTCCCGTGCAGTCGTTCGTTTTTGAGTAAATATGACTTGATTAGGTTGTGAAGAACGCATGAAAACGACGCAGTTAGTTCCTTCCAAATATCGAACAATTTCCTGTATCCGCGAAAACGCTCTGGGAGTGAACGTTGCGTTGAATAAGCAACTGACAAATTTGGTTGCAGATGTATCATCACCAACCGAGGTGAAATCAGGAATCCGTGTGTCTTGTTACGAAAGTGTGTGGACTTTGAGAGTGCAGTGTTTTTGTTCATACATGACTTGTCCACCCAGCAAAATTAACCTCCAGTTATTTGAACATTCAGCCTTGTTTTATGGGATAGTAGCCCAGCCCAGTAGTTAGTCGGTGTCTGGATGAAATAAGAAGATTCCTGGGTATTTCGGTTTCAAAAGCGTTTTCCTCAATCAAGCTAACTGTTTTGTCACCATAATTGAATTATAAAGTGCATCAAAATGTGTGGAATGCATGCATACAAGAACGTATGGCACCAACGCGCCTAAAAGGTCAACAAAGCGGTTTCTGTGATCGGCCATGTCGGTTCAGTACTGATTCTAGGGAACGAAAATATCTCCAAGGAATTGAATTTCATTCTCCCAATATACATCCATTCCAGATGTCATTCGTACAAGTCCGAAACGAAGGGTTTCCTCTTATATCTCAATGGGGCGTTTCAGTGTAGGATAACCTTACTAAATACCGTTTCGAATCATTCGCTCTCTGTTCCAAATAGATTAATTGTGACCTGCTAGGATCTAGATTGTGTCGTTTGTAGCTAGTTTCACGTGACCGTTATTGGTCAACACCCTCCTGAATGTTTACCGGAATCACTAACGCAAACAAACAAAGCTCTCTGTTTGGAAAAATTCGGCAAGCGTTGACCTACAATTTTACACCGTCAGATAGTGGGGCCAGTAATCGGCAGACTTTGGACTGGATTCAGACGGCCGCTGTCTGATGGTTACAAAGTATAGCTCGGTGCAGATTCTAAATCACCTGCTCTTACGATAATCATTCCCTTTCCTTGGAAAAGATACATCTCGATTGGGATTCGCTACAACTCCGAATTGCTTCGTCTCGTGAAATTACGTTCACTTATAGCTCGCATCTCCAATCTCCACATCGCATGAACGATAACGGAGCATTCAATTTCTTCCTCCTCTTCAGGAAGCGTTCCTACCTAAAATTCCCTCCTTCGTTTTCGAAAAATTTTGGTGACAATCGGTAGATTTATTGCTGGATGTTAACCGTTCTGATCGCAGTACACGGTTTGAGGTGGTCTATTCAACTGTAGGCCTTAGTGGAGTAGGGAGAAGTATTCCTCACACATGTTGATGAGTAGTATGTGAAGTCCCCCAGCTAGACACCGACTGCAGACATGCACACGAATATTCGCAATGTCCTTCTATCATCTTGATGCAATTCAAACAACCATGTCGGAAATTGCCAACTTCGGTGACATTAGAACTAGCACAATCACATCGTGTTATGCTGGTTCAGCCAGAGGAAGGCTCTGGTGATGGGCCCACACAATTCAACACATCAGTTCTCTCAAATTCCGTCCAGATGTTTTCTAGTGTATGCCTCAATCTCTTGGGACAAGCCAGATAGGTAGGAGTAAGTAATGCGCACCATTGCTCCAGTCATCCCCGATCCCGGGAGATGTCACGGTCGTGTGGCTATTGTTTAGCTGAAACTGGAGTAAGCAGGACGCCCGTAACCGTGATGGAATATCGAGCTTATCTGATTCGCACTGCTATTTCATTGCCAATCGAGATTTTCAGATAAGTCGGCCAGTGCCGGGTATGCACGTTCTCCAGCAATGCTTTTACCAACATGAATGCACACGGTTGTTCGATATGGACATCCGTTCATTTGCTTTGTGATAGCAGATCGGGAGAACATCTACCTGAACATCAAAACATACCTATTTCTTCTATGCGACACATGCTTCATGCATTGATCGGACCAGCAAAATGATCTTGCTCCACTCATATCATTTTGTACCAGTCATCCGCACACAGATGAAACAACTTGACCAGTGTGGTTGTGCAGCCGTGTGTCGTTTAATTATCGGGTCACGTTGGCTTCCTAATTTTCTCACCAGCATCTTTCCGGGTCCAGGCCAGCAGAATTTAAAATCTTTTCAGGGTCGTTTTTTATGACCGGCAATAATCATTAGAAAATCTGCGATAGTAACCCGAGTGATTCTTCTTTTCTTGTATTCAATGATTCTTTTGTTGTATTCGGAATTGTATGGAGGTAGTCCACTGCATCATCGGAACACTCCCAGATTCAGTTGGTGGCTACCCGGTGAAGACACATGAGGTAGTTCAAACATCGGATTTGCTTCTTCAGTCACGGATATGCAGCGTCCAACATTTAAGGGTAACGAACTGGAGAAAAATTGGCTGTAGATATAAAAGTGTCGTATGGGACGATTTTCAGGCTGGTGACATAGATTGTGCCAAGATCTCCTTGGCGACATATTTTGAAGCCCCACATTCTTATTGACATCACTCTGTGAAGTACCAGCAGTTTGCGGTTACAGTTGTGAAAGAATTTCAGGTGCTCCGTGACGTGTCATTGCCCCTTTGATCTTTGTAATGTTTTCGTCGGTTAACGACATGCGAGTTTCGAACTTCGGTTGTGGGCTTTCGGGGATTTTCCGATAACCTTATGTGTAGTGTTTTCCGTTATCATGAAACGATGGGATTTCTGCTAGCCATCGATGTGATTTGAGATGGAAGTGTCAGGACGCGCCCAGATGTGAAAAAAGCACATGTGCAGAGAGTGACGCATCCCCAAGGTCACCATCCGTACGACACGTCCGGAAAGTAGGTGAGTTGGCGGCTCTCACCAAACACGACCAGCGTAGTGGGACCGGAACACCACCATTGGTTGTTCAGAACGAACAAGTGAAAGACCATGTTTGGCCATTTAGTCATTCTATATATTTGCGCAGAAGCTCTGTTTGTTTTGCCCTGACAATACAGCCGTGTCCGCAGTTCCGCTGTTCCCCGGCCTCTCCTCGTCGGTTAGTCGGGCAAGCTCAGTGCAGGCGTAACCAATAGACGGCCACCTACGATACAACAGGAAGCATGTTACATACCAGTGTGCAAAGATTATTCTCGGCAAAACATAGAGAATCCCAAATATCTAATGTTGAAGACGTAATTGCACTTATTTCAGGCCTCTTTTGTTTCGTGTGGCTTTTGGTTACAAGTATAGCTTTGGTCTGTGAGAGGGAAGCCTTACTATTACACTTGATGTGCTGGAGTGATTGATGAGGTAGAAAGGTACTCTCACTACTAAAAGAAATGTAGACTCCCTTGCCTCTGAGGGGATCTAAAACACCTCGCCAAAGTGGTTCGCAGTTCAAACAAACTTGCCGTGGAAATCAAACGACATAACTGACATGCATGCAGATTGTGAGCGACATTTTAGCTTTGCCTAACAACACAAAGTATACCATTGAGAAATCTACAGAGCCGGTTAAATAATTAACGCTGGTCGTGAAAGTCAGAGCGCCAATCACCTTCCTCCTCATGGTTAATTATTGCGAGATTTCCACTAAATATCGTAAATGTTCAGGCATAACATACGGTAGACGGAAACTCGGGGACTATGGCTGATGAGTCCCTCAGTTGTGGGCTTCAAATAATTTTCAATAACCTTGTGAGCATTGCTTAAATTCTAGAGTAAACGTAATTAACCCTGGAATAATTTTTGGCGTTGTTTTGCGTACACACCATCCGTTCTGCTCTAAATCTGGGGATTCTTCACGCCTGATTATAAGATAGTCAACTGGGGTTCGAATATAGTCACTGACACTCACTTTTGTGTCCAAATGCTCCATCTCTTATCCAAATTGCATTTTGTGATGCATGGATGCAATCGGCTCTTTTGATTGCTTTGTTGTTGGGACTTCAGAGTGGAATTTGAGGGTTTGGAATGCTAGTTGAGCATCTTCAAGCAGACTGACAAGAATGTGCATTTCAATTCGCTTGGTGCGACAAAGTTTATCAATAGCCTTTGGGCTTTTGAAGAAGAAGCTACCAGTGTAACGGTGGGTGCTACTGATGAATCAGGTGAACAGTATGTGGTTTTCTCGTAAATCCGCCTCGCTTCTACTGAAAAGTGAGATTTATTACGGAATTTGTGGAATCGCTTTTTATCATTCGTTTACGTTTGAGCGCTAGTCAATTAGTATCCAGGAAAGTTCAGGAAACCACGTTCGAGAAGAAGACCGATACACAGTTTTTAAAAACCAGATGTATATGAGAGATTTCCTTCCCTGTCCAACAGTCTGTAATTGTTCAGCTGGTGGTTTCCAATAAACAAGGCCACAATGAACGCCTTCCCTCTTTCACTAGCATAACACAACTTGGTTCCACACCATGTGGACGTCAGAAAGAGGCTAAGCACGGGTAGTCTAAAACCTGTTATGCTTCAATGGAAGAAACTATTCATAAGTTTGCCAAAACTTTCCGACACCCCACAACCAGTTTCATGCTTCGTGCAGCTCATCAGATAGGTGTGGTCCCGAGTTTCCGGCATTCGTTCGTTTCACCTGCACCCAAATTGAGCGAAAGTCGACAAAAAGGGTGAAACCAAGGATGGAATTTGAAGAGTTTTCAGCAACCTTAATGGAGAGTTTTTCTTCATAAAAATATACTGCGATATCCTGAATAGCGTACCAACTGGAACATCAGGCGGTGTTTGGGCAAAACATCCAGCCGAAAAATATCATTAACCAGGGATTCAGCTAATGGGCCTCCCGTGGAGATCAAGTTAGCGTGTTATGCTTTACAGCACTCTGTTCACCCGTCAGTAGTGAGTGTCGATACGGACAGATCCCACCATAACTTTTGCAGTGCGGTTGAAATCAACACCCCTCGTTTATCACCACTACGGATAATGACATCTGTTTGAAACAACAAAATGCGATTTGTGGGTTTCAAATATAGATGAACAGCGAAACAGCAACACTTAAACATCAGACTGAAAGACTTATTCACTATTCTGCGGAGGGTAGCATGAGAGAACGACTTCCGTTTATCTTGTGAATATCTTCAAGTGGCTTTTGCCCTGCTGATTCCCAATTATTTCGGTTTAGTTCCCCTATTAGTTTTCAAGTTCTCCTGGAGCATTAAATAAATATTCCAGTATCATTTCTACATAAGTGAGTAGTCTATGGTCTGGTGTCCAAGCTCCGTTTCCGAATCTGATGACAGTTGAAGTTTTTTTAAGAAAATTGTGGGACCGATTTGCACTGTTCGTTTACTGCTGTGTAATAGTCAATGAATTTTCAGAAAAGTTCAAGAGTATCAGTGAGAATGTTCAGTTTTTAAATACCATGTTTACTTTCCTGTCTAATTATTGACTTTTAACGGACCGGAAATTCTGCCATTAGAAGCTGACTGTCTGGGCTTGGGCAAACTGATAGTATCCCGTCCCTCATGTCTCCTCCCATTCTCATGACAGCTACATCTGAATGATGGATCGATCAGTTTAGAACATTTTACTTCTACGATGCCCTCCCTCACCAAGTGATCTTCCCTCGCAAACCAGGAATATTGCTCCTTCGGGGAAATAAATCCAGGTGGCGAGGGAACTGACCAGTTGACCCAAATTTAATCTGTTTATGGGTGCCCCTTACCACATCCCGGGTAGCTCATTGTAACAATTATACGGGAAGTCAGGTCTGCACGTGCAACCACAAGACAATTTAAATTTGCTGACTTCAGGATTCCGCGCCGATTCACCAACCAATGGCTATAGTTCTATTATGAAGGCAATATTTGCTTCAGCATTATGTCCAAAAGCATCCTGCGCTTGTCGTATAGTTGTGGTGAGTATGGAACTACTTCCCAGTCAGCATAAAGAAAAAGACCTAATCAGATCCCCGTTCAACGGACGTCTAAATCTTTGCCATCATATCAGCAGGTCAGATTGCACAGATGGCTGACGTCGTGTTTGCTGAATTGGGTAGTTTGGTTGCAGACTTCTCGCCATCGCCACAGGTGGCATCACTAGTGCGTAATAAGTTATCACTGAGAAGTAGTGCATTTTTGTGTTGGCACCTGAGCCGTTCTGTGGTTGTGCTCACATTTGCCTTGTTGACCCCATCGTGTGTGGACTGTTCCGAAGCAAGCCTATGGTGTTCTCTTTGGCAAGTTAATGACTGCTTGATATGAATGGGGCAGTGACGTCAGACTGCAGCACAATTTCGTCATCCCTCATTTGATTATTCCGTAGACCAGAAACTTTCAAGCATTACTTTCTGTGAGGCATGGTGGTGATACAACTAATCGGATTCGATCGATTCCTTGTGCAAATTCGGCGGTCAGTAAAACTGGAGGATGCTGTTGTCATCCACTTTCATTTTCCATCGCATCTGAATGGTTATTTCTAAAAAAAATGTCCTGTAAATGTGGCTGACCAATGTTGAAGTGAAGTTCTGATCGATCAATCCATAGGTTTTCGTAGAGCTCAGTAGCCAGTTCACTTCCCGCTCGACACCACTGTGTTTTGTATTCTGTCCGCTGATAGTGTAACGAATCATTTTTCAGCAGGTTTCCGGTTAGAAGAATTGATTAGAGGATCATTTTTGGCTCTATTATGTTTCTTCTAGATAGACGACTGAATCAACCGTCATTGTTGGTGGGTCCGTTGTTCTTCGCAGGCATCCAAATTTCGGTTTCAGAGGGTAGTTAGGTTCAGCCAGGTACCGTCGGCTCGTGGCAGTAAGACAGCTTGTTCTGCTTCGGTTTGTGCTTTTATTACTTTATTGATCGGTCGTAATCATGTGTTGGTCATCTGAAGTGGTGCCGTTAGGCGGAAAACACTTGCTTAGAAAACACTTGCTTGTAAACCCCAGAATAGCTGCAACTAGAAACTTTCTAAGGTGATCCATATCATCGTTAGGTAGTAACATTCGTCATCCAAGAAATCTCAGTTCCAACTTCTAACATCATGACATGAATAACGGATGAATAAAGGTATATATCTTCTTAAAGGAAACTGCACACAAGGTTGCTGAAAACTCTTCGACAGCCCATGATCAGTTTCGCCCTTCTTGGAGCTCATCAGGTAGGCGCAGTCCCCGAGTTTAAGTCAACCTTATGTTCTACTTGAACCCAACCTGGACTGTTTTCGAGAAATGTACTCGTTTGCAAATCAATTTGGTTTTCACGAGAGGCTCAAGTGAATCTCTCGTTTATGATATTCTCCAACTGAATGTGCTACACATAGACAGCCTCATGTTTCAGCTGGCACAATATTCGAGATATCGCAGTATATTTTCATAAAGGAAACTACTCGCAAGGGTGCTGAAAAGATATATATCCACTAAAACAAGTTAGTCTATAGAGAAAATCATTGTGGGAGTTCAACAGCTGTCAGACCGGGCAACTCCCATACTGACGATTTGCTTTCGCGGTTAAAGCCGTTTATAAAGAAACAACCAGGCTTAACTTAGTGTGATGAACAGAGTTTAGGATTTTTGTGTGAGGGAGAACGCTTAAAGGTTAGTTCGCATGAATATTTAAAAGTCTTCCACATGCACAGTTAGCAAAAACAAAGAAACTGGCTTAATTACGAGAGTAGTCGGGCCGACGAGTTTATTTAGCCACATTGCAGTGATCATTGAAACTTCGGGATCAGTCAGGCTGTATAAAGATGCTGAGCCAATAAATGAGGCTCCAAGATGCGAGATTTCCTAATGTAGATGAATTCTGCCGAAATTACGTGAACCTTGGGCTTCACAAAAGTAGGGCTTCAAGCGACATTTTGACGCCTGGAAGGAAGGAGAATTCCAGGTATTTGACAGCATTTGGAGCACCACTTGGGCGATTTTGCTGGCTATTCCTGCCACACACACTCGATCTGTCCGGTGGAATATCCGAGGTAGACTCATCCAAACTCTCGATAAGCTATCTGGCACCATCTGCCTACCTGTCAATATGCTCGCATCCGGAAACCAACTGAGAGATCACGACCGAGATTCAGAGCAAATATTTGCTGTGTGCTGAGCGATACCTACGCCCAAGTCGTGAACATGTTGAAAATCGTCCGGCGTATATTATTTCCGATCAAAATTCGCTCAGAAATGACAGCCTGCAGACTCAGAGAGAACCAGGGCCAGCTTCCGAGCTCGTGGTGAGATTGAACTGGATGGTTACTCACATCTGGACGATCTCGTGGATCTGATCCAAAAATTGAGAGATAAGGGGAATCCTTGGTGATGAGGTGAACTTTATCCTACTGGCCCGGACCCTTAAAGATGCTGGTGAGAAAATTGGGAAGCCAACGCGACGAGACAGTGGAACGACACAGGGCTATGCAACCACACTGGTCGAATTGTCTTATCCGTGTGCAGACGATTGGTACCAACGTGAACTAGTACATTCACCCGGCGGAGGATATGAATGGAGCAAGATCATTTTGCTGGTCCGATCAATGCATGAAGCATGTGTCGCATAGAAGAAATAGGTATGTTTTGATGTTCAGGTAGATGTTCTCCCGATCTGCTATCACAAAGCAAATGAACGGATGTCCATATCGAACAACCGTGTGCATTCATGTTGGTAAAAGCATTGCTGGAGAACGTGCATACCCGGCACTGGCCGACTTATCTGAAAATCTCGATTGGCAATGAAATAGCAGTGCGAATCAGATAAGCTCGATATTCCATCACGGTTACGGGCGTCCTGCTTACTCCAGTTTCAGCTAAACAATAGCCACACGACCGTGACATCTCCCGGGATCGGGGATGACTGGAGCAATGGTGCGCATTACTTACTCCTACCTATCTGGCTTGTCCCAAGAGATTGAGGCATACACTAGAAAACATCTGGACGGAATTTGAGAGAACTGATGTGTTGAATTGTGTGGGCCCATCACCAGAGCCTT
>NW_008752144.1:202292-212194 GCF_000715545.1 Opisthorchis viverrini | reverse complement strand
CCTGCAGACTCAGAGAGAACCAGGGCCAGCTTCCGAGCTCGTGGTGAGATTGAACTGGATGGTTACTCACATCTGGACGATCTCGTGGATCTGATCCAAAAATTGAGAGATAAGGGGAATCCTTGGTGATGAGGTGAACTTTATCCTACTGGCCCGGACCCTTAAAGATGCTGGTGAGAAAATTGGGAAGCCAACGCGACGAGACAGTGGAACGACACAGGGCTATGCAACCACACTGGTCGAATTGTCTTATCCGTGTGCAGACGATTGGTACCAACGTGAACTAGTACATTCACCCGGCGGAGGATATGAATGGAGCAAGATCATTTTGCTGGTCCGATCAATGCATGAAGCATGTGTCGCATAGAAGAAATAGGTATGTTTTGATGTTCAGGTAGATGTTCTCCCGATCTGCTATCACAAAGCAAATGAACGGATGTCCATATCGAACAACCGTGTGCATTCATGTTGGTAAAAGCATTGCTGGAGAACGTGCATACCCGGCACTGGCCGACTTATCTGAAAATCTCGATTGGCAATGAAATAGCAGTGCGAATCAGATAAGCTCGATATTCCATCACGGTTACGGGCGTCCTGCTTACTCCAGTTTCAGCTAAACAATAGCCACACGACCGTGACATCTCCCGGGATCGGGGATGACTGGAGCAATGGTGCGCATTACTTACTCCTACCTATCTGGCTTGTCCCAAGAGATTGAGGCATACACTAGAAAACATCTGGACGGAATTTGAGAGAACTGATGTGTTGAATTGTGTGGGCCCATCACCAGAGCCTTCCTCTGGCTGAACCAGCATAACACGATGTGATTGTGCTAGTTCTAATGTCACCGAAGTTGGCAATTTCCGACATGGTTGTTTGAATTGCATCAAGATGATAGAAGGACATTGCGAATATTCGTGTGCATGTCTGCAGTCGGTGTCTAGCTGGGGGACTTCACATACTACTCATCAACATGTGTGAGGAATACTTCTCCCTACTCCACTAAGGCCTACAGTTGAATAGACCACCTCAAACCGTGTACTGCGATCAGAACGGTTAACATCCAGCAATAAATCTACCGATTGTCACCAAAATTTTTCGAAAACGAAGGAGGGAATTTTAGGTAGGAACGCTTCCTGAAGAGGAGGAAGAAATTGAATGCTCCGTTATCGTTCATGCGATGTGGAGATTGGAGATGCGAGCTATAAGTGAACGTAATTTCACGAGACGAAGCAATTCGGAGTTGTAGCGAATCCCAATCGAGATGTATCTTTTCCAAGGAAAGGGAATGATTATCGTAAGAGCAGGTGATTTAGAATCTGCACCGAGCTATACTTTGTAACCATCAGACAGCGGCCGTCTGAATCCAGTCCAAAGTCTGCCGATTACTGGCCCCACTATCTGACGGTGTAAAATTGTAGGTCAACGCTTGCCGAATTTTTCCAAACAGAGAGCTTTGTTTGTTTGCGTTAGTGATTCCGGTAAACATTCAGGAGGGTGTTGACCAATAACGGTCACGTGAAACTAGCTACAAACGACACAATCTAGATCCTAGCAGGTCACAATTAATCTATTTGGAACAGAGAGCGAATGATTCGAAACGGTATTTAGTAAGGTTATCCTACGTTGAAACGCTCCATTGAGATATAAGAGGAAACCCTTCGTTTCGGACTTGTACGAATGACATCTGGAATGGATGTAAATTGGGAGAATGAAATTCAATTCCTTGGAGATATTTTCGTTCCCTAGAATCAGTACTGAACCGACATGGCCGATCACAGAAACCGTTTGTTGACCCTTTTAGGCGCGTTGGTGCCATACGTTCTTGTATGCATGCATTCCACACATTTTGATGCACTTTATAATTCAATTATGGTGACAAAACAGTTAGCTTGATTGAGGAAAACGCTTTTGAAACCGAAATACCCAGGAATCTTCTTATTTCATCCAGACACCGACTAACTACTGGGCTGGGCTACTATCCCATAAAACAAGGCTGAATGTTCAAATAACTGGAGGTTAATTTTGCTGGGTGGACAAGTCATGTATGAACAAAAACACTGCACTCTCAAAGTCCACACACTTTCGTAACAAGACACACGGATTCCTGATTTCACCTCGGTTGGTGATGATACATCTGCAACCAAATTTGTCAGTTGCTTATTCAACGCAACGTTCACTCCCAGAGCTTTTTCGTACATGCAAGAACTTGTTCAACATAGATAAGGAACTAGCCGCGACGCTGTCTTGCATTCATCACCATCTAGTCAGGTCACATTAACTTGGAAAGAAACGACCGCATACAAAATTGTTTAAGAGTATACGTCGGGGGGTTTTGAAGCCACGAAAGAAGCGAAACTTCACGATAATCTTTCACTTTTTTCACGTCGATCCCAATCTGCTTGTTATTCTGATGCATATTGGGAGGTCAGTAGTGCACGCACAAATAGTAATACTTTGTGGTAACTGTTCAATTCTAACTCTCTAATTCTCTGAAACCAGCTTCGCTTTCGTTATCTCTCCGTCCGAACTTCACAGAGCAAAAAGCGCAATTCAACGGAGATTTTCCTTCGGTGGACGAAGGCAACAAGGGAATTTGGATGGACACGTTGACTGCCCAAATTCACATTCCAGTGCTGTCATTCCATTGACTCTTCATTTATAACAGCTGTCTTCATGAGACTGCAGCAGAGAGATACAGGGACATTTCTCATACTCATTGTAAGTGGGGGCATTTCGTCCAGTTGAGCATGGTTACCTATTGCTCATGATCGTCCCAGTAGATGGCATTTTCATACATCGTCAGTCAAACGATCAACAATCACGGATATTTTTACTAGCAAATGTTTTGAAGGCAAACGTATTTCTAAACTGGAAGTTTAATAATGGAAGCATCAGGCGCCAACAAAATCAAGCCTGAACTATAGTTATCTTCCTTACCCATCTTTGGCTCGTTGTTATCGAGAATTTTTGTTCGTTTGTAGTACTGAAAGTCTAGTGCTCGTACTGTAGTACGGGTGGTCCGTATGTGGCCATTGGTTAAATGTATTTCGACGTATATACGATTAACTCATCAAGGTAATGTATCGCTCAAGTGTTGTCTGGACTCACATCAGTTTTGTTCATTCAGGGGAAGGCGAACCGCCATCATTCGCACTATTTACCAATTGGAAGCTATCTCAAGTTCCAATGTTAACATCTCCAGTGGGTAAATACCGAGGGAGGGAGTATGGATGCGGTAGGCATAGGCTTATTGTTTGCATGCGTTGCTCGTAAATAAGTAAACAGGAGTGAACATTCCAAAAGATTACGACTAACTCATCCACACACACGATTACAGTAAGCAGTCGTGAATTTACTGTGTATCATACCTAGAAACTCGGTCGTTAAATAGGTCGGTGGCCATTCTCCTGTATGCCACATTCTTTTACACGGGCTTTCACAGTAAAAGGTAAACACGCTGGAGGCAAACATACGACGAGCTAAGATTGACTAAATGAACTAAAATTTGGCCGTAATTTTGGCACGCTGATTCATTACTGCAAAATTTACTACGTGCATTTAATACTTCGTGTGGGTTGAGCATTCGGGTGAGGTTTGCGACGCCGGATCTATTCTCACTTTTTACGACTGGCAGTGACCGCCTTGAATGGACTTCAGCAAAACGTTATGCTGGACTGCTCCGCCAGCTGCGGAATTACCAGACGAATTGGACGATTTCCTAAGGAGATTTTCTTCAAGGTAGGAGGTTTCAACCTTGGATCGTTCATTCCACCAGCGGGCGTCATCTTTTTGGGTGCGGAAAATCATATGCTATTTACTTACCGCTTCAAATAAGTTCCTCTCTTAGACTGCGTAACGCGCGTCTCCTTCGAACAGAAGTGCAGCTTAGTGCTTCTAAGTTGCGTTCAAACGTCCACCGAAGTGTCCGTAGCTTCTTCCACTTTCGGGTTTATTGCATGCTGCTGCGATTCTTGCACTTGAGTTTACAGAGCGTTTATTTTATTCATTTTTTAAGCATTATTTGCCTTAGTCAGCATTCTCACAACAATACGTGTCCGACTATGCAAGATGCAGCCAACCCCGCAATGACAATGTCATTACATTTTTTGGTGAATCGTTTGCAAAACCAAAAATCACGTGGGATCTTCATCCACACTGTTAGAATGATGTGCTCAGTGCGCATTTGATTTGACCTATTTATGTCAAGGTGATTAATATTTCTCCCAGCTAACCTTCTTCTGATTATTTGTTCTCTCTAGCTACGAAACTGCTAGAAACGCAGCCATTCACCAATGTTCGTCTGAATCTCAAGACATACTTTCGCCTTCAGGACATTGTACCGGGTCTGGGGGTTGGAATATTAAAAGATATGCACCTTAGTCTTCAACTGTGGGGCACAACAAGCTAAAAAAATAAACTGAAGTGCACTGAAAGGCAGGAAAATACGACATTTGAGATTTCTCAGTATATTTTCGTAAAGAAAGAATATCATGAACGAGTGATTCAGTTGAGTCTTCCGTGAAAAACAGATTGATATACAAACGAGTGTATTTGTCGAAAGCAGTCCAATTCGTGTTTAGGTAGATCATTAAATTGACAGAACCTTGGGGATTTTGCCTACCTGATAAGCCCCAAGAAGAGCAAAACTGGTCGCGGGCTATTGAAGAGTTTGCAGCAACGTTGTGAGAAGTTTCCTATATGAAAAACAAAAGCGAGAATTCTAATCGCATTATTAGTGTTGGAAATAATTATACGTTTGTAGTACAATATAAAACACTAGTCTCGATGAATTTAAATATCATGGTTATGGTGTACAGTTTCAGAGACATGCTTGGAATCATTGTTTTTCAAAAATATGAAATCTCGTTAAATTTCGAAGAAACGCTTTATGACGGAGAAGTAGATGACGTGTCCGAAGTAATCGGCAACTCGGCTTTGTCAAGCCATGCGAAGGTTTTATATTTCTTCATTTGATTTGACTCAAGAAGCTCGACCGTTTATATTTCGGTAACTCACCCTTAATTAATTGCAGCACTGTGAAATCGGCTATCTACCCACCTTCACAGTTCGTATACAATAATACAAGCTCGAAAATTCATCATAGGTACCATATTATTCAGCCAACTTAGTTCCTCCTGTTGATTTCCGTCTCATCCTGCTGATTTTCTTGATATATTGATAAAATATATCATCTTAGGAGATATACCACATTGTATTTAGGGGATCCAGGTGGTCGTAGCTGGGAAACTTAACTTTCTGACACCTGCTGCTACACCCAAAACAGGTAGGATAGTACCAAGTTGGTTCGCTTCATACACAGAATGTATTCACAGCTATCGCGGGCTGTATTAAATGTCCATTCATAGATTTGCATGAACGTCATTGGCCCGATAAAGAGATCTGTGATCATTTTTGCTACCATTCATAACCGCGACGTTATATTTGCAAATCTGAGGGCTATGGGATAATCGTCCTAAAAAGAACGGGTCACTCCCATTGTCAGCAGTTAACATATTCGCGTCTGCCGGGAGCACCTCAAATTGTCTGACGTTCGCACTTGAACACCGGATACTCTGAGAAATCTAAAGCTTTTCTTAGTTGAAGTCTTCATTATTGCCGTAAACTGATTTATCCCTGTCCATCTTGTCTATTTCGGGAGATGTTTTCGACCCAGGCGTTTACTTATTGTTCAGACGTCCTGTGTGTGTAGTGGAAGACGGACGGAGCATACGGTACGGTACATCAATATTCGACATTCCAACGCACTGGCAGTGATTTCAAACAATCATTCGATATCATCTTTTGGTCGGGTCATAAGTTGAGGAATAAATAGGAAGAAACAGGTGCATAAGGCGTGGACAAAATTTCAAGAGTTGAGAGAAAAAAATGAAAAATACACTTATCAACAGATTTATCACTTAAGCAGGTGGTTCCTTGCCAAATGAAGGAAGGCTGAATCACTTTTTCACCTTTGTGTCAGAGACGCATCGACAACAGTTTTTGAGTCGAACATTGTTGTAGGATGTTTTCTGACGAAAACAGATGATCGGATCAGCTGGCATCGATCAACTTCAAAACTAGCATTGTGACAAGCCTATTGCTAGCTGTAAGCAGTTGTGGACCTCACATGACGAAAATTTGTGAGGAATTTCGACTTGAATCCAAGCAGCATGTTAGAAGTTTTGAAGTTCGTGAAATAAATTCGCTCATCATTCGATGCTTTGCAATGCAGGTTTGCTCAAACACGTGCTAGTCAACAGCAGATTTCAGTCAGTCATCAGGTCATGCGTGGGCATAAACGTAAGATACTTCCTTGAGGAATAGACAAGCAGCTCGTAATAAAGTTAGCAAATAATAACATACTTTGTCAATCATGATGCAGGAGTTTCATTTTTCCGAGGAAGGCCACACCCTAAGGAGATGCAACATGTCACCTTTCCACGAGTTGCCTTTCTTGACAGAATATTTGTTTTGTTGCCTCCACTACGTACCTTACCAAAGTCAAACGTGAATAGAGGACGATACAATGGGTAGTTTGCTGGTGAGTTGATAAGTAAGATCGTATAAGGTAACATGTACCATTAGTGTGCTACATGTGGTTTTGTATATCAGAATGGTTAAGCATGTCTGCCAGACAAATCGCCGCATTTTTTTCGGCGATATGCACACCAGGATGACTAGGTTGTCCATCGTTAACTTGTCAATTCGTCTGGGAATTTATGCACTCCAGTCGTGTAGCACGACCATCAACTATCTGAAATGATAAAAGGATTTCCCCTCACCAGTCGTCAAGTTGGAGGTTTTCCGAACACGGATTAGATTCCGAAGTTTGAACAGCTTTGTCAGTGGAATGCGAAAATGTCTATTTATAAAATGTGACGAGCAGAATGGTTTAAAACTGTCACTTTTGTGACCCTGAACAGTCTATGTCACGTGAAAAACAAGAAAGAATCCGTTGGTGACGTCGGAAAGGTAACTCGAACTCTGACCGTTTTTCTTTTGCTATGACTATTCATGACATTTATTACGTGTCCCTATAGGCAATGGCAACCAGAACAACTGCAATTAGGTTAGAGGGAGTAATTTTACATCAACCAGTTTTTGGTCTTCGCATTCGCGGTTGCTTCTGCACGAACGCTGATGGTACACCTTGCGAAATATAACCCAGAGATATTTTCTATTTTTGAGCATTTCGACATCACACTGGAAGAACCTCCGTCATTGAAATCAGGTTTCTCGTCCACAAATTCTATAATGTAAAACGGAAATTTGACCCCCGTTTAAAGACCACCATTGTGCAGAGTTACTTAAGAATAGCTCCCCGGGCATCGAGGGCTGGATTTCTAATACCAAGCAAATACTCACTAGAAGCACTCGTGTTTGAGTCAAAGTTGATATACTATTTAATTGGACAGATGATCAAGTTCACAGACATTTTCAAATTGAAAAAGACTACGTTCATCACTATAGCAGGCATTTACCATCACCACATGTTTCGACCTCACAGGTGTATGGCAGCTTTCGTGCCTCAACTCGCGAAATGTCGGCCGAATATCATAACGACCTGAACTACGAGACGAAACATCGCAAAAAGTCCATGCACAACTGGTGAGCCCATTTTCGAGAAATACACTCATTTGATTCGTGATATCGCAGTATATTTTCATAAAGGAAACTACTCACAAGGTTGCTGAAAACTCTTCGACAGCCCACGACAGGTTTTGCCTTTGTTGGGGTTCATCAGGTCGAAGAGTTTTCAGCAACCTTGTGAGTAGTTTCCTTTATGAAAATATACTGCGATATCACGAATATCGCGCCAACTGAAACATGAGGCGGTCTGTGTGCAGCACATTCAGTTGTAGAATATCATAAACGAGAAATTCAGTTGAGTCTCTCGTGAAAACCAAATTGAATTGCAAATGAGCGTATTTCTCGAAAACAGTCCAGGTTGGGTTCAAGTAGATCATAAGGTGAAACTCAACTCGGGGACTGCGCCTACCTGATGAGCCCAAGAAGGGATGAGCATGTTATGGGCTGTCGAAGTGTTTTCAGCAACCTTGTGAGTAGTCTCCTTCATGGTGAGCCCATTCTTTGCATTAGGTAGGTCACAATTAAATTCAAACTCCGTAACTTGATGCGCTAATCTAATCAAGTTCGACGTGTCTATTGGAGTTTTGTCGCTCTGGCTGTGCGCCTAATTCTGTTAGCACCATGGATTTAGTTCCCCCTCAGTTCCACGTTACATGTTTTCGTACGGTACGCTGAATGTAGCGCATGGCAAAAGCGTGTTTCGGTTTCCGATAAAATAAGTGGGAAGACTGCAATTGCTGGGCTAGTCTCACCTGAGACAAACACTCGTACGAATGCGCTATCGAATTCTGACGTTTCGAATTCTCCTGAGGACACAATCTATCTTAACGATAAATGCGGACAAAGAAACTGCCCGCAGAGTTAATATGATATGGAAACTAAGGCAGCTAAGTCTTTTAATTTAAATATTGAGTGGAACAATTCATTGAGGTATAGCGTTCCACGCAAATAATTCGTCTAAGGCATGCACAATATGAGGATTTAATGCTGTTCAATAAACTTGAAACTTCAGCAACGCTAGACATTGGTTCCTGATAACTCCTTGCCAATCGGCTATGGTTAGACACACTGACGTCCTACATCCCGTGATAGTATCATCGCACCACTTGTGTTCTTACCCATATGTACAATAAAAAACTAATGGAATTTAACGAATTCCGCTCAGCAGCTGGTACATAACATTTGAAAAAATACACAGGAATATATTTCGAGCGTATGGAAAGATAGGTGGGAAAAACGAATGTACGGGAGTAACCCGGGTATCTTCCCATCAAAAAACTCCCCATTAATGCTTCTAGACCCGTCGCTTCCTGAATCCACTGTGGGTTGCTTTTCTACACTTTTTTGAAGAATATGATAGTATTCACCCCGTTCAGTTTCAGAACAACTGTCCATATATTTTTGGAGTCACTGACGTTTTGCAAATTTGTACGCTAAGCGTACCGGTACGTCCAACAAGCTTTTGAACTGAACTGAAAAGGATAATAAGGAGACAGGATAAAAGTCCTTTGTAGACGGTGTGCTAGTTAGAAAACTGTGAAGCTATTCATCTAAAATAGCGCAGGTACTTGACAAAACATAAGGTTCATAAGGTTTCCGAAAAACATCGACAGTTCACGACCGTGAGGTATACGTAGCCCACGAATTTCCGGATCAACAAACTTCCTCTAAAGTTGAAGGCTTGAGGAGCCCCTCAATCAGAATGAATTGAAATGAGAGCTCCCAGTGCACGTGGTATGCACGAAAAGAAACGTCTAAAGACGGACCCGAAACATCGACTTAGTTCCCCGCCATGCCTATGCACCTGAATCTCACAACCGATCCGCCAAGTCTTTTTCTATTGAATGAGGCGTCTATCATCGCCATTGATGGGCCCTATGCGTGATTTTGAAAGTGATCCAGACGTCGATATCGCTCAACTACACAAAGAAGTCTGGCCTACATCGTCACAAATTAGAAGTAACTTTGCTATTTCTTGAAATGAAAGGTCTGTTGCTATCCCCTAGAGCGTCCGACGGATGTAAACTTAGTTATGTATTCGAAAGTTACGTTTTTCTGACTAAATGTAAGTGACTAAGCCAGGCCAAAGAAACAGGTTTTCTATCAAGTGAGATACATTCTTCACGAACGATGACATCTGATCTCGTGGAACGACTTGATGCATTCGGTGTTCATTTATAGTTTCTTTGTGCCACAGCTAGTTCACTCATATATATATATATATATATATATATATATATATATATATATATATATATACACAACACGACGAACTTTATGTGTGTACGGGAGAGAAGAATCAGTGCCAA
>NW_008752144.1:168467-200374 GCF_000715545.1 Opisthorchis viverrini | reverse complement strand
TCTTGTATAATTACAGATTTTTTTTGTAGAAATATCCCCTTCACTGTTGGGATCTCTTGATGAAAGTTATGTAATTATACTGCCTGTATCCTAACCTAACCTACAGTAATATAGCTAACACAGCTGAATACTTCTTTTGGTAACTAAGTGATCTAATATGTTACGATTCAATTGCTCAAACAGCTTCGGGATCTCTTGATGAAAGTTATGTAATTATACTGCCTGTATCGAGTCCTAACCTACAGTAATATAGCTAACACAGCTGAATACTTCTTTTGGTAACTAAGTGATCTAATATGTTACGATTCAATTGCTCTTCTTAAACAGCCTCGAGATTCATGACATATGACCGGTTAATACTCCGACCTCTTTTGTAAAAATGCCTTTAGACCAAGGATTCTCACAGAGCCATAAATGAGTGTTTCTGGTGACGCTGATGAGCGTTTTATGTTGGTAATTAGACATGGAAAATTATAAGTTGTATCCACTCATACAGACGACGATATAACAAAGGAGAGTAAGTCCTCATGAGGATGCAGAGAGATTTTATCATAAACAATCAGATTCAACATCCGTTGTTGAAAGGTCAGACATTTTTGACGTGAGAATTTGTTGTGCAACATGAAGCTCACACCATTTTCAAGAATTTCATTGGCTAGAACTTTTGGACGCGTGTTTTACGTATGTGAATGGAGAGAGTAAAAGAAATGTTACTTCTTTTCATAAAGGAAAATACTCACGAGGTTGATGAAAGCTCTTCAACAGCCCACGACCGATTTCGCCCTTCCTGGGGCTCATCAGGTAGACGCAGTCCCCGAGTTTCCGTCAACCTTTTGATCTACTTCTTGTTAAATGTGACTCCTACTATTTTGAAGTGACTGAGTGGTGCGTCGGACGGCAGTTTCTTCGCGTAAGGCAGTGAACTACACTCATTTGTATACCACTTTGGTCTTCATTTGAATCCCTTATTCATGAAGTTCTTCTTTAATTGAATGAATTCAGTGTTTCGGTTTGTATGTGTATAGACGTAACACACTACTCATAACTGGTGCCAAAAGTAGTAGGCAAATGAGTGTACTTCAGTAGTTTCCTGCCGTTTGCAATAAAGTAGAATATAAGATTAAACGAGAGTCGGAGACTGTGCTTACCTGAACAGACCCAAGACAGGCGAAACAGTCGTGTGCTTTCGAAGAGTTTTCAGCAACCCTTAGACTAGTGTATTCGGTCTAACGTAGCAACTTATATCGCGCAGTTGATGGTCCAATTGTTTTCTAAGGATGGCATTTATGTTGTAATCGTTTCGGTGGAAAACTTGGTGAAGTCACCAAGTGAGGCTGTAAGCTTCTGGTTAACGAGCCACGAAAAAAATTAAGAAAGAGAAGAGATATGCTGTTAGTGTGGGGTATTTTTGATCGACGTTCGCGGGGTGCGGTTTCTTCCCTCCTATGGTGAAAATGATAGCTTATTTTGCTTAATGCGTCATCTATAACAGTAACTCAGTCAGCTTGCGTCTTGTCCCGACCAGAATCATCTGTGGTCTTGGTAACACTCCCAAATGTAAAGGCTTTCGGACCAATGTGTTAGTAAGCCATTATTCTAGGAGGTAAGAAAAGATAACGGTGCAGATTCCCAGCTGATTCGATTTCATTCAATTTTGTTGATAATCAAAGAAGAACGTAAAAGGGTAACAGTCTTGGGAAAGAACACTACTCTGGGAAGTTGGGGGAACGTTTGCCGGTAATTTGGTAACGATGAATACGTACCAATCATTACTGAAAAGTATGTTGGTAGTTCAGCTGACTAGGGAACTTTTGCAGTCAAATTGCTAAGCTCAACAAACAGTGAACTAACAGAATATAAGTACCATTTTGTTGGTATTCCTTACTTGCTTTTCTAAGGATAAAAGGAATATAAACGTTGCAATATTTATGGAAATATTGGAGGTGTTTACAACTAGGCTGTTAAACTAGAGGAGAGAAGTTAGCTTAGGCGGTTTCAGTTGTGCTCAGATTCACTCCTGTAATGCTTCTGTTCACTCCTGTTCAGTGTTTTGGGGAATTGACGTCACTACAGTCCAGCTAATTTTTTGCCTGTAAGCGAAAAAACTGCACGGTAAGATACAACTTTAATCATTAAAACCTTTATTAGATATTCTGAAATTGTTTTGGCCCTCGTACGATGAGTTCTGTAGGTCTATTTGCCCATAAACAGGTTCAAAAACTCTTTTCGAGAAGAACACTCAGTTGCAAATCAATCTGACTTCCACGGGAGACTCAAGTGAATCTCTCGTTTATGCTGTTCTACAACTGAATGTGCTGCACACAGGCCGCCTCGCATTTAAGTTGGCACGATATTCGAGATATCGCAATACATTTTAATGGAGAAAACTACTCTCAAGGTTGCTGAAAACTCTTCGACATCTCACGACCGGTTTCGCCCGTGGGCTGTCACAGAGTTTTCAGAAACCTTGTGTGTAGTTTCCTGCATGAAGGTTTAAAATCTCTTTTTGTGTACGTCTGTGGTATGCATTCTGGCTAAAGTATTCTCGGAAGTCTGGTGCTTATCAAGTAGGCACTGCTGAATCCATATTTTATCAGTTCCTCTTTGTTAGCCCAAGTTACTCCACCTCACATAACCCACCTTTTCCTACCACAGCCACATAATTCCTTGTCTCATTCTAGACCTCATGTTGAGTATGCTGATTATGATTGGCTGTTGACATTCTGTTTACGACCACAGTAAAAATACTACTTAAATTTGCTGCTCACAAATTATCTTCGTCGACAAACACACAGAAATAACTGCCAGCTGCGTACCGCTGAGATTCTCGGATCAGCAGAATCTACCCAGTTTTGCAACGGGACCGTGTGCACAACATTCAGAATATGAAGGCGACATAAACTCGATTGCTCAAGCTTTTTAATGCGCCCATAATGCGCCACCTTCTGCTTGCCGTGTCCAGTGAACTGTAAAGTAAAAACGGGCCAAGTTTGACTTCAGTTCAGTTCCAAGCCTTTCTTTGCTTCTGATTGTCTAATCCCACCCCAATCCTTTACACTCTCTTGGCACGCAAACTTGGGATAAGCGTTTTGTTTATTCCGGTTTCAGATTATTTAGGACACAGTAGACGGTTTAGTTTTTGGAGAACATCATAGTAGTAGATAGATACGAGGGAAAAGCACTGCCACAATTTGAAAAAGTAGTGAGATTGATGTCGTTCAGTGACGTACGGCCACATAATTCTACTGCCCGCCTCCATCTATTCTGATTAGGAAACACGTGCTGCAGCATTTCCAAATTCGGTTTCGAATTGCCATGTGATTCGTCTCATAAATACTTTATCGGGAGCAGAAAACTTTGGGATGGCCGAAACCTCTAATGAAAAGATCAAATTAAGATTGCCGTATCATCGAGAAATTTCTCTGAAAAGCCGAAAGCCAAGATTTCTGAGCTGGTGCCTGCAACTGAGTAGCTATGGGCATTTACGAAGATTAGATGGGGGTAGAAGAGTCAGATCATCTGACATCCAGTTCAACTGTTGGATGAACTGTGTTATAAATATCCATCACAAATTACCAACAAGATTAAATAACCTATATGCCAAACCAGTATACGAGCTGTTTTGAATACAGTGAGTATTTGTTTTCCAGGCCAAAGTCTTGTTCTGAGACAAACAATTATATTTCTACTGCCACTCTGAACGTGGCTCAGAGGAGGAATAATTATAAAGAGAAAAGTCATCAAGTCATTCAATACGTGACCACGTGATGCTGTTATATCTGACTACTTCCCCTTCTCCGGTACTTGGTACCGGAAAAAGTACTCACTGACAAGGAACACAACAGCTATATTGCGAACAGAGAGTGAGTGCGAAAAGTATAACGGCCTCATGCTGTGCATTCAAGACTGTCTGATCCAAGACTGTCTCGCACTGTCTAACTTTGATCTCAGACTGTCTGGTCGGCGTTTAGTAGAGTTTGAGGGCCTCAGTAGGTTTCTGGTGTTCTGGGATAATCTGCAAGACCCTGACCTTCCTGACAGATGCGGACTCGGTAATCCCGTCTAATCATAATTTCGATCAGCCGCTACTGGTTAAATGCTCAACTGCCAGCCGGGTTCGAAACCGTAAATAGTTTAATGAGACGCATACTTCTGATGATTTCATTAAGGATTAAAGAGCTGTTTAGTGCTTCTTGTTTTTTCGGCATAGATTGGCTTCACCTATAGGACGAATTCTCTGGTGGAGATTCAGGTTTTCCGTAGGCGTTCTAATTAACATAATAGTGTGGGGCATTGAAAATAACCAAGTTTTTTTCACCAGCATCAGTGGAAAGGACTAGAAGATGCGACCTAAATAAATAGAAATTTCGACGTCACCCGCGTAGGTGACTCAGTTATTTTGCAACAGGCTAGATGCACCTAATTTCCAACTCTTACTTCATTGCTGGTTACTTGTGCTGAGCATTCGAATCGTGAACATCGGACGGACAAAACACCGGTTTGTTTTGAGCGTAAAATGATGTGTAATGATTTTACGTGCTCTTGTCACATCACTTTTTTATGCAAACTAAAACAAAGATGTTTGGCAGCTCAGTGGCGCAACAGAGGCAAATTTATTGCGTATATGATGGTGCACTGATTAGATTTTGTCAATCGGTGTGATTAACAGCTACGTTCTTGTAATTAGTTGATTACTGCACTACCTAAATGGGAAGTCCTGATAAGAGGGTGAATCGATCGATACAACAGGACGGTGGCTGGATCGCTGTTCGCTCAAGCGTGAACATGTTGTGCTCTTAGCATTTGAAAATTCGCATACGTCCATTGCGCTTTGGTAGAAAAGCAGTTATACACTTGCCTCGCATGTCGCACATACGAAGTTCAAAGCCCGGATACACTCTACTGACAAGCCCTAACAAAAGCGAGACTCAACTCCAGTGCCCCCCCTTTTACCGTAGGACATTATTGTTCAAACGACAGTGATGTGAGAGTCCTGTGAATCCAGTATACTAGGAAGTGATAACATATAAATAATTTCCTGAGATTACCCGGATAGTATTATAGTCACTTCACCGAATCACAGAAGCTACATGCTTCAGGAACCCGTTTATATTGTGGTAGTGTTTGAGGAAATATTAGCCGATGCTAACCAGACGCATGGATATTGGGTCAGATCAAGTTCAAAGTGTTGTCACGCTGGTAACCAACGATCCTCTCTGAACAGTACTCGGGTTGTTTTGACGTTTCTACGTGTTGCAAGATTAACTGATTAATGGCAGATTGTAATTCCAAACAGAATTTCACAGGATAATTTAGGTCCTTGGTGTACACAAAAAGAACCAACCATGTATCCCAGTCTGTTGGCACTCTGATTTTAGTTTCCAAGTGCATGAAAACTGCAAAATAAAGCGTGTTAGCCTTCCTAGATTCTCACCTACACAAAGTTACTTGTGTGTAGGATGTAAACACAATCGTAGTCTGGGCTGTCGAAGAGTTTTTAGCAGCCTTGTGAGTAGTTTCCTTTATAAAACTATTCAGCGATATCTCGAATATCATACCAACTGAAACATGAGGCGGCCTGTGTGTAACACATTCAGTTGAAGAACATCATAAACGAGGGATTCACTTGAGTCTTTCCTGAAAAACAAATTGATTTGCGCATGAGCATATTTGTTGCAATCAGTTCAATTTGGGTTTAAGTAGAACGTAAGTTTGACGGAAATTCGGGGACTGCGCCCAACCGATGAGCCCCAAGAAGGGCGAAACCGGTCGTGGGCTGTTGGAGAGTTTTCAGCAACCTTGTGAGTAGTTTCCCTTATGACCCCTTTTTTGCTTTCCAGTTTCTCACATACGCAAAGTCACTTGTGTATGGTATGTAATCACAATCCCTTGAATAAATTCATTATTTTTTACACCTTTTAAATTTTTAACCATGCGGCTCTTCGTATTCCAACTGCGTTCTAACCGTTTGTCCTCAGTTGCCAACTTAAAGGCCAATAAATTGAAAAAATGAAACCGATATAAACCATAAGAAGAGTACGTCAACCTCAATAGTATGAAGCGCCAGAATAAAAATAAAATACTTCCTGACTGATTGCATGATGACTTTATCAGAGAAAGAGTGATATTTTGCTGAAACATCAAATAAAAAGTTGACCAACAAAGATTGGGCTTTTCAACAATTTTTCAGTAGATGTAAATTTCAAAAAGTCAAATAGAATTGCGTACCTAGTTGCAATCTGATATCCAGAGTGTGTACTTCCAAAATTTGAACTACTAAGAGCTGATGATTGAGGGGCAGATTCGAAAGAATTTGAAAGGTAAAGAAAGGGCTGTTGAAAAGCAACAATGCAGCCTTATTTGTGTGGGCGGCCAGAATAAGAATGAGGCTACGACTGATAAAAACAAACAGGGTGCTTGTGCCGTTTTGTCAGCCGACCTCAGACGCGTGCATGCGCACACACGCCAAAAACCAGACCCGATCTGAACCAAGTAACCACGTAGCTCAGGAGCAGGAACTTTTGGCTTCGGTTTCACCGCCAATTATGGGATCCTTTATACCCAACTCGATTTCGACAAACATGGTCTATTAGCTTGTAACACTTGTAAACTGCTATTTTTCATGCTCATTATCATCTCCTTTTATCCATCAATGTCAATCACATCACTGTACAAAAGTCTGTTTTACTGAAATACAATAGCAACCGCCCGCTTCTTGAGTCAAACGTGACTTTGAGACTTTTGTTGAGTGACTGTTGTTGTGACTGGTCATTATTAGCTGCTACTAACTCTAACCGTGAACAAAAATTTTAGCTACAAACACTGGACTAATCTGTTCACACCTGCAGATTATTATTGCGATCACCGGAGATTTGGAATAACAGGGAGGTAGAACTTTTCTTCTTGGTGTGGTGGTTCAACGGAATACGGAACTACTGAATCTCCTATTGTGAACTGTGAGTCAAGATTTACTCGGATATTTCTCCTTTGTATCCGGGTTACGTTAGTAATTTGTTCCGTTCACCGGAGACTCCATAGAGCCGTAAACCGCTACAAGCTCTTTACCCGATATTCTCTTCTGATGTGGGTCGTTTTCACCAGATAAGCTGCTGCGTCAATCAGAACCACATTTACGGGTCATCTGAGTAGTGTACACCTCGAGATGGCTCAGTAGTTAACAGGAAAACGCAACGATCGAAAGGTTTGCGAATCGAAGCTAATCCCATCTCGACTGCTCCTGAATAGGTTCGATCAGTCCAGCACTATCTCTGTCCTCGTGCTTGCTTCAAGTGGGATGGCAGCCTTCCTAAGACCATTGTAAGTCGCTCAACAGCGATATCAACAAAATAAGATATTTTCCATCACTTATTGCGTAGTAGCCAAAAAATAAGCAAGGAGTAGACCGGCGGATCACATGACATTTTGACGCAGAATCCAACGGTATTTTCTGAAACACTTATAAGTAGATAGCCCAAGCTCTTACCGAGTTTCAATTCAACTCACGTGCTTGTGGGTGTGGTCTATTTTATAGAACTGATTTTTCATGAAGTTAATGGTCTCTTTGTCTATAGGTATGAAGGTCATCATAACCCACTGACGTTTTTACACCAAAAATCCCAACGTAATCCTCCTTCCTTAAATATTCTTTCGTGAGATCTCTGAATCTATAACTTATAAGGGGAGAACAAAAGAAATTTCCACAAACGATCAAAACTTTACACACTCACCCAGAAATCACATGACAATTGCCAGAGTTAATTGTTCACCTATCCTTCCACTGTGCGATGCCGACTACCGAACATTTCTTTCGTCATCAATATGATGAAATCCAACGGAAATCTGCATGGGCTGTAATGGTCGCGAACAAAGTTAGGCATACACTTCAAGGGGTTTGACTGCAAAAGAGAATCGCAGACAAACGAAAGCCTTCACTTCAGTTGGTGTTTTACTAAGGTAGACTACCGATTCATCCATGTGAAAGTCAATCACAGTTCCTTGGTCTGAACGTGTTTTGAACTTTGAGTTATTTCCTGAACAAAGTTTTAGGTGTTTGTAGAACGTGGGTAGTCAACTTTTCCCTAGGATACATCAATGGGAGATCCGTTCAGTCAAAAATGTTTTTGATAATGTGAGCTTTCCAAATTCCGAATATTTCTGTGTCCTCAGACTTCATCAACTAATCCGAATAAGTCCAGGTAGCCTCTGAATATTTTGTTAGCTGCGCATTTCCGGTGAGGATTAATTTGCTTCATCCAAGATTGTACACTTCTTTTAGCAGAAGTGTTTTTCACTCACTCCAGTGAAAAGCCTTCTTTCTGCTCGTCTTACACACCATTCTTCGAGATCTCTGAGCCATATTCTGTAAATGACATCTGTTACCAGGTCCTATATTAATTTTTGCTAGTCGTTTCCTCAGAATGCTAGTAGGTTTTTGCTACACGGTTGTAATTAGCCTACAGTTTCTTCGAAAGTATGCTTGCTCTCTCGACAAAGGCCTTTGTGCAGCCCATCCGCTTGAAGAATATCATAAGCGAGAGATTCACTTTCATAAAGGATACTACTCACAAGGTTGCTGAAAGCTCTGCCACGTTGTGATTATTTTCCTTTATGAAAATATTCTGCATATTCAGTTGGAGGACATCATAAACGAGAGATTCACTTGAGTCTTTCGTGAAAACCAAATTGATTCACAAATGAGTGTATTTCTCGAGACATTTACTTGTTTCTCGTGAAAACCCAGTTGATGGGCAAATGAGTGCATCTGTCGAGATTTGTCCATTTTAGTTTCCAGTAGAACATAAACTCGGGGACCGCGTCTACCTCATGAGCCCACAGAAGGGCAAAGCCGGTCGTGGACTCTCTAAAAGGCTTCAACAACGTTCTTTATACTTGCCTTCTCTTTCTATTACTGAGTCAAATGCGTGGACTGTTCTCTGTGTTTTCGCCAAGAAAAGATCCTCGGACAACTGCTGCAAAGCACGTCTTGTGTTCGAGTTCCGGTCACCTCTAAATTCAGTAAATCTGTCAGTAGTGTTCGCCTCTTACTGCGTGTTACTATTCACTTTCATGACTGACATACTTTCTAGTAATAAATGACAGTAGTGCTTCCTGACACCTGTTTTGTTTTATGCATAAATGAATTTTGACATAACCAAACAGTCAAAGCAGCCCGCCTTCCGTGAGCTTACCTTTAGACCAAAATCAAAACTTTCCCGAAAACCATGGAGCACTGGAGGTAAACTTTAACGGGATAATGTGGATTTTCTTGCTTTTTTGGAGAGAATACCGGGGAAAAACTATTGTAGTTCGTTTATAAGCCTTTTTTCTGTGGGGCTGCTCATCAGGAAAGAAAAAACAGAAAAACTCCTCCGACGTTTTCATGGTTTTGTGAGTAGTAGACTTCGTCCGAATGTGCATTCCTCTTGTCTCTTTTTCGACAGCAGTTTGCGTAAAGTTGCAGCTTCCAGGGTCATCAGTTTCAATGGGCTTATGCATATACCGGCCATAATTTACAAGGCGGTGATGCATGCCGGGTGCAAACCTAACATTTATAGGCACGAGGCAGACTAAGGATGTGTACTGATTTTCCTGCACTCTATTTTCATCCTGGAAATCTTGTGAATTAACTGCGACTTCTACTCCAACCGGAGTTATTCCGAAATCAAAGTATCAACAGCTAATCGTACCGGAGTTGCACTTATGAAGCTCAGTGCTCTGGCATACCAAGGCGTCGTATTACATTACATTCATCAACAATAATGACACTTACAGCATAAAGGTGGGCATACTCGCTGTTTTGTGAGGATATATGCAGCGAAAAGAATTTCATGTTTCGAGTAATTGACGATTAAACAGCGCTCTAACGGAGCATGTGACGCGGAAAGCGGCGGAAATTCGCAGCTCAATAATGCCGACACACGGCGCGGTGGTTATTCAGCACCATTTTAAAAATTTCAGCAAGAAGCCAATTACCTCTGAGCATATCACCGTAAACTACCGCTGTTGTTAAGACAGTAAAAAACGCTCAGTAGTGATATCACGTGTAAACGTGCGTACCCCGTTTCATTCGGATGTTCAGCTACTGAAATACCGTAAGTAGCTCATCAATGATTGAAAATTAGCGACATCCTTTGAAGCTGCACCTCAAAATGCGAAAAGTTGTTTTTCAGGACGTACATTTTGCCGTGCTGCACTCAGTGCATGTGATAACGACGAATTACCTGGTCGATTTTGGGATTATCGAAGGCCTGCACATGGACATGCATTCAGTGGTGCAACAAATCTCCTGGCTTTTTGCCATCGTCACCCTATTTCATTGAAATCGTCCAGTTTTTGTTTTTGTGCACACAGAGTGCACCCAAACGCAGATACAAAGCTGTACTGAACATCCTCGTTCGGATTCAGTTACCTCCTTAGTACATGCTCTCTAGCTTGTGTAAATCTGGCTATATCATTTCTCAAGAAGACTGCGGGATTTAACGGGAATTCTGAGCTGTAAGAATGCACTGCTAATTCTATCCTGGCTAGGTAGTCTAGGTGGTTGTAGCCTATTCAATAAAACTGAGACCCTTGTTTGTCCGTAGAATGGATCGCTATTCAAGCATAGCCATGACCATTGTGACCCCCCGATTTTCGCTCGGTCCCGGAAATTCGTTTTGTGGGTAAATATTTTTCCCTGATGGATCTAACTCTTGGTAGTGTGAGGAGATTTGGGATTTTGTGGAGATTTGACCTAATCTGTTTTCTCAATCTATGCTGAGAAGCCGAGAAGCAGCTGACTTACAGGACGAAATCTCCACAAAAAAGGACCTAACTCTGTTTTCTGCTGCTATGCTCGGTTATCGTAAAGGCTAAAGTTTCAATGCACTCTAGCAGTTCTCCCTGTTAGTCGCATACCTCTGCGAATTGTGAAATAAATGTTTGTTATGACCATTTCATTTCTGATAGTTTGCGACTCGTGTGCCTACTCTCCCGTAAAATATCTTACATTCAAATCTGGAGACGGTAACTCTGGAGGCAGTCCCCATCGGTCAGCGTGATAGAAGCTTTGGGGGACGTTGAGAAGGCCGGCTTGTAGTAGGTGTCTTGTGTGTTTACAGCGGATTTCTAAGGATCACGGTGTTGGTGACTTATCAATAGTGGATCGGTGCCCAAATGGTCTTTTCGGAGGTGCCTGCTTCGTCATCAAGGTAACAAGTTGGTAAATCGCACCTAACTATTGCCATGTAGGCAAATTCAACGATGACTGATGTTAACTGTGCAGTTATCCAACCCACACGAGTCCCTATCTGTAAGCGTCCTTTTGGCTTCATCATTTATTTCGACAGTAAGTAGTTGAGTGCTGACTTGCATATTTATGAATGTACTGAAACGTTGTGTTCCTGTTACCTAATGTTAGCACAATTGTACGCCACTGTTCATATCTTTTTCTGGGACTAGTCCTGATTGAATAGATTCTTACCATTCCACACAAGCTCGTCTTTGGATGCTATTCGACCTCAGTGAACGACGGTGTTCACTTGGACATAAATTTTGGAATCCGACACAGGAGGATCACAAATGAAGCATCACTTGATACACTTAAGTGACTTGCTGGACCAAGCATAGATAAATAGAGAGCGAAAGCTTCTTTTGCACGTTGCTCAATTAGTGAGAAAATACCTGGCCTGAGAAATCCGAAAACGAAGCTACAGGTTTAATCAGAGGAAGTTTCGACGCTGTCTACTGGATTCCAAAAGTCATTTGGACATTGCACATTTTACTGGCACTTGTGTGCAAACTCGTTGGCTATTCAGTCACGCCATCAAGCTCCCAAATTGGTCGCAAAATAGAATAGACAACATGCGCACAAGAAGTATGTTACCTTTGCAATTATTTATGTCACAAGGCTTCTCAGAGGTACTCTTTATATGGCGCAGTGACCGGACTATCTGACAGAGTTAAAGTAAAAGTTTCATTACACTTTGTCCCTACAAAACGGACAGTTTAGTTTACCTTTCAAAAAGCATATTTGAAGATTCCTTGAATAAGGAAGATATACAAAAGGGCTATTGAGGACCGGCACAAAAACAAAAAAGGCATCGCCAATCTGCAGGGTATTGCCGAATTCCCCCTTTATCCCCAACGTTCATGCGATTCATGAAGCGCCGTAGAACTCAACTTCAAAAGCTGGTAGATCAGCTTCAGCACTTCACCAAATACCATATCATAAAATGTTTTTGAGGAAGTTCTAGGTCTTGGTACAAAATAAATGTCCGCCAGTTCACTGCATTCCCGATGCTTCAATGCGTTGTCATCGGTGAGCTGGGGTACGCCAGTGTGGCGTTTCGTACCTTTATTTTACTTCCATTATAACACTACGTATTTCATCAATTGCGTAATCGTTTTTTGTTTAAATACGAAAAGCTACAAAAAACGCGCGCTTGTACAATTTCACAGAATACAAGCGTGGTCACGTGCTTCGACTCTCTCTTCTGATTTCGCTCGCGCTTGCAGCGGTCATTCGCGAGTCTCATCTACTAGCTCTGGTACCAAAACATTTCAGACATCTTCGGAAACTATTATAGGTGGGAACTGTTCAGAAGAAGACCTCTGGACCAACATAATTGGATTATTGTTTATTCGCTGATCTGGGCCAACGACGAACTATTTTAAAGAGAACAATTGTTAGTGAGTCTGTTCCGTCTGATCTCTTTATTTTTTGTATACCCAACCTAGCGTAATCATTTTTATTTCTTTGCCACACACTCCTGTTAAACTAACTTATTAGGTAGCCAGACGACTACGCCAGTCAGACGGATATATGTGCTCAAACGTGCTGTAGTAATGCAAACGAACCAAACGGTTTCAAAAATTCTGTGACATACCCAAGTCAGCTGTGTTTTGTGACGTTATCCCTATTTACCCTCAATCATAATGTTACTTATTTTGTCAACTGAATTACAGTTTTTTGTGTGAATACAAAAAACTACAAAAAAGCGCATTTGTTCAAGCACACGCAATACAGACGTGATCCGTGCTTCGACTTTCTCTTCTGACTTCGCTCGCGCTTACAAGCGGTCATTTGCGAGTTTTATGTGCTAACTTCCAGATTATTTTCGGAATTTATTTTTGTGAGAACCGTTCGGGAGAAGACCCCTGGACAACCACGGTTGGATCACCATATATTCGCTGATTTGGACAAACAACGAATAATTAAAAAAAGCAATTCTCAGTGAGCCTCCACCATCTGATTTCTTCATTGATGTCTACTCAATTGAGAGTTATCATTTTTATTTCTTTGCCACACACTCCTGTTGGAATAGCTTTGTGCGTAGCCAGACCACTACAAATTTGCTAAGCCCGAGGCTTTCCAGACATTTTTTATCTTTTTCTTTTAAGTTGTAGTTTTTTGCCTGGTCATAATGATTCACGCCTCGATTCATCGGATTCAATCGAGAATACGATTAGCATCGGTTTACCGGACTGTTCTCCCCGCAATCTCAGGGCGTGTTTTCACCAGGTCAAGGCTGTTTTTACCATCCGACTTATCACTTCCCAAACCACCCGCTTTTTCCATGTCGTCCAGCATCTTCCTAATGCTTCCCAAACCACCCGCTTTTTCCATGTCGTCCAGCATCTTCCTATGTAGGTAGCAACAGAAGTAGAAGGTCTGTTGGAAGATACACCCAAAGAAAATCCCTATATCGCTCTTCGAGCGGCTGTCATTGGTAGGGCAAGAAAACCTGACACTAAGAAACTGAGGGGTTTATTCACCCCATTCGAACTTGGTGACAAGTAGCCGTCATAACTGCCGTTCCATATGAACAATCTGTTCTAAGGCCCTAAACTGGAGGTGGGAATTATAACTGTGACTCGACAAACTTCAACATCCCCAGGTCATCAGTGCTTTCGTTGATGACGCCTGGAGCAAAACTTCAACATCCCCAGGTCATCAGTGCTTTCGTTGATGACCACAGCCTGGAGCAGCTTGTTCAAATGGCGGACAAAATCCACGAGACCTACCCCAGTCACCCTGTTAGCTCCGTCTCTCACCCTGCACCCGCCATATCCACAGACTTCGGTTCAATATCTTCTGCCCTCTCACAACTTGAAACTAAATTTGATACTTCAACCGATCGTCTACAGCGGTTCGAGATCAACTAGAATCGGTCACGTTCTTGATCTCGATCACTATCTCGTTCCGATCCCTCTTGGTGCTGGTATTGCCAAGCATTCGGTCCCAAAGCACACAAATGCCAATCGCCTCGTTCCCTCGAGCCGGCCAGTCAGTAACGGCGACGACTGTCCGTGGACCCCGCACAAGTGACCTACTTCACATCATCGATCGCCCAAGTGGTCTACGTTTACTCGTAAATACGGGATCTGAGGTCAGTTTGCTGCCACATAACAATCCGTTTCCCAACTTCGCTTCTTGTTACTAGCCACTACATCTACCCGCATCGCCACAGACGGCAAACGTTCCCTAACCCTTGGTCATGGATTGCGACATGCGTTCAAGTGAATTTTCCTTTTGACCGACGTCCGAACACCAATCCTTGGCGCAGACGTTCTAATCCACTACAACTAATCCGTCGATGTGTGAGAAAAACATATCTTAGGAATTCTAACTTCTCTTCCAGTCGACGGAATTAGTGCTCCAACCTCATCCATTGGTATCTGAGATATCCTACTACCACTACTACCACCACGGTATACTAAAAATTTCTGGTAGACTGAACACGACATGGATCCGCGACCAGGATGGTGGAGTTCGTTAGTCATAATACAATAAACAGATTCCACCATGGGATGATGGAATGATTTCAAACCAGTGAAACTCATTCTGTTTGCCTTATTTCTGATAAGATGAAATGAAAAGTTTTTGTGCATTGCAAAATCAGAA
Organism: Opisthorchis viverrini; assembly: GCF_000715545.1. NCBI lineage: Eukaryota > Metazoa > Platyhelminthes > Trematoda > Opisthorchiida > Opisthorchiidae > Opisthorchis > Opisthorchis viverrini. Next base: position 185,490 of record NW_008752144.1, on the reverse strand, counting down.
TACAAAAATTAACAACTTGAAAGTTTCTGCAGATGAAAGAAGGCAGCCAGGTATTTTACTATGTGAGTGATGTAAGCTAATTTCTTTTAGTTAAGTTGTTACATTAAATACATGCGTAGAACAAGCACAAGGCTTTGTGAGGCCCTTCAAACTAGCGGCATAACAACCAGTCAAACAGTAAACTTTGTAATGGAGTCGCATGAAGTAAGCGTGACGTAAATCCCGGGAACACACTGACATCCAGCTTCACGCAGGGTTCGTGATATTTCGCGCTACATTCAGGCATGGGTGACCTCATATTAACCCAAATGGTGCATCTGTCTAGAGAGAAAAGAATATCCGCAGTAGGTGAAGTGTGTAAAAAAAGAATGAACTTTTGGTGAGCATAGAGACCATCGAGGCATCAATTTTTACCGCATATCTTCTTTTATCCCCAGTTCTTTGTCCTCCTGAAGCAGCGCGCAAAATCCTGACCCTAGAGCGCCAGGCGGAATTCAGTTCAGAGATGGACATTAAAAAGTCTGTTAAAAGCCCCCTAGTAAGAAGTGGCGTCCAATAAGGGCGTGAAATTACCACTTTTGGTAAAGTAAAGGGTGATGCTAACGTCAGAGAGCCACCAAATCTCCGGCTTTCGATGGAATTGGATTTTTGAAAGCCATGAAGAGTCCCTATCAGGAAGACCAGATTCGCGCGCTCGCATGCACTCACGCTCTCGAACTCGCTCGTTCAGAATATAGCTGTTGTATTGCCTTCTGTGGGTCTTCTTCCGGCAACTGGGCACTGGAGCGGGTCAGCAGCAGATAACACATATTGACGAACCAGCACACATAGCAGCCCCTGGTGTAATAAAGCAATCGAACAGTTAAGTTCAGAATACAAGTTCAAACTTTTGAGCACTCGGGGTCTCAGCGATGCTGGAAGATTATTCCACCAAACTTCTCCGCCAGAGGTATGATTACTTCAGTGGACAAGGAAATTTACTGAGCTCCAAAATATGAATGTAGATTAGGATGGTTTTAGTTTTGAGCACATACACAACAAAATGCAACATTTTAACTTAAAACGTTTCACTCCAAACGTAAAGGTTTAGCGGCTAAGAGCATCGTGTGGCTAACGGTCCCCACAAAGTTCTCAGAAATGTTTCTTCGTGGAACGTACCGGACGAACTTACATCAGGGTGATCAGAAGATGCGCGGTTGCTTGTACAACAAACACGTCAATCGCGAAAATTACCCAACACCTCTAAATGCGGCAGCTAGTTTGTCTGGTGCAACTACTGAATTATCGACCATTAAATGTCTCGTTTCACGTACACGCAAGGCTACGCCTGGCAAAAGTACGTCAAAATCATTGCTGAGTGCTTTGATCCTCATGGTGCGGGCAGCCTTCCATATTTCCCTCCGACCGCCCCCCTTTGGTGCCAGACTGGGTACGTTACCTGTATATTATCAGAGGCCAACGTGCTATCAGACGCCTTCTAGAATGCCCAACTCAACAGTAAGGCCTAAAGGAATCCGAGGAAGCTTGTGGTGGGTCAAGGTTTTGTCTCTCCCCCTACCAGTCTACTATTTTCTGTTCTCAACTTCAAAAAATAAATTTAAAAAGTATGTTTGTGAGGCTGATGAGCATCAGTGCTAACACTTGCGTTCATTTTCTGATAACGATAAGGTCTTATAAGACCTTGGGCCAAATGCGGTAAGCTTGATTGCCTACCTGAGCGGCAACCTAAATTAGCCACGCTATAAAACACCCAAGATGGTTGGCAAAACCATATCTCGTTGGCCCCTCCCACAAGAGTGAACCAAATTTTTCTCGTGGAAACCATGGGGTTTTTGAAGTTGCGAACTTACCGGGAGTTAGTTTAATACATTAGCACATTTCAGCGATGTCGCTGTTGTCAGTTTGTTTAGGCGGGCAAACCTTCAAGGCCACCGGCCACCACCGATTCGCAGTTATTACCAGTCTATGAGACAAAATATTTAATCAATGTCTAACATCCTTCAATGTTCCGCGGTGTTTCTACAAAGGGTGATAATATCTACAGGGTATCCGATACCCATTCGGCCCAGGTGAGTGGGTCAATAAACTTCGTACGCTCTACAATCTACAGACCCGACGAATGAGGTGAGCTTGCCTAGCTAACTTAGATACGACACATTGGAAGTTCTCTTTCACCCACCATAACAATGAAAGACCACTTGGTGTATTGTGCAGTGGTGCTGCGAATTTCATCTACGTGGATGATCCGCATTGCCAGGTATGCACGATTAATCGGCAGATATTACGGCGTTGCGAGATATCTGCATGTGAATTACTGACACAACGATATTTTTCTTTGTGAAAAAGCAGGCCGCTCAGCTGGAATGCGTCATATTGTCCAACTTACTTGACGTAAATTGAGGTCAAACATGCCTGTCATCATAATAATTGTGCGCGCTGTCGCCTACCTTGGTTGATTACTGCGATTGTTGTGTCCGTGTCAATGAGGGACGCTGATCATGAGGCTTCAGCGATGCACCATGGCCTAATTCAATGGCCAATAACGGCTCTTCATACTGATAACTCCACGCGTTTTCGTTTATATTTGCTGTTTATAGTAAACACCAGACCCGTACTTATGTAGGCCATTGAGTACGATGCCTCAATTATATGTGATAGCCTAATCCGACGGATAGCGGTGTCCCGTCACATTGATAAGTGTAGGAGTTTTGCATAGCATAAATAACTCTTCCGCTTCACACCTGTGAGACGTAAAGGGCTGCTACACGATTGCTTGGGATCAGACCAAAACCTTATGCTCTCAGGCGCGCCAACCAGCGATGTAGATAAATGTGTTTTCCTTGGCACAGGCGCGCCAACCAGCGATGTAGATAAATTTGTTTTCCTTGGCGCCTGTATAGACTTCAGTGAACTTGCTGGAGATATGGTTATTTCCCGAATGGAAAGGCCAGAGCAGCTTCTGCCAACATCCGATGGCTGACACCGAAGTGAAATTGGGTTTTCTGTCAAGGGCGGAGTTCAGTCTGCGATGGTGCGATCCAAACCACTCCCGAACTTAGCTAATGTGCCATCGCCCCAGGTTGGGCTTTATTTCCCACACCTCAGTGGCACACAAGGACATGAGCAAAGCAGTTACAGTTAACAGCAATATTAGTCGGTAGCTCAAGTGACTACGACTCTAAAGGAATAACGCTTTACGCCCATTATTGTGTAATATTCGCTTAATGATACCGTAACGGCCAGACATTTCTTATTAATATTTCCATTTTTAGTCCCATTCTCCCTATTACGCAGCCATGGTCCCACTAAAAAACATTGCATATTTAAGAACTGCTCGCAGCAGGGTGGTTGCGAACCCCCCATTAGCCCACCTAGGAAGTTCAAACAGTCATTCGATCAGTTGGGCCTGTATAGAATTGGGCCCTGACAATAGATGTGTCTGGTTTTGCAAACGGCACAAACAACCGAAAAGTGTCATGCATAATAAGGCATGAAAACCACCGCCGGTCAGTAGATCGCCTGCTACACTAGGGTCTCTAAGGGGGCAAAAAATAATTTTTGCATTGCATGGATCCGCACGTTTTTTGGAAATCATTTACACGTTTTCACAGAAAATGAGCACTCAATGCAGCTTCTTATTTTAAATTTTCAGAAAAATTAAAGACCACTGTAGTGAACATCAACCCCTGGAACACCCAAAAATTTTCCGAAACCGTAGTTTGGAAGGAGCGATTCGAAACAGAAAGTTTAAAATTTGGTGGTATTTATTCGAACCTTTAAAAACCTTGACATAAGGCCACACAGATGAAAGTTGTTTTAGTTCACCCAAGGTCCACTATAGGCGCGGAATTCAAAACGCAGTGGCTGCTAATGGCTTTGTGTACAGCCTCCAAGTTAGGAGTGCGGAATTTTGTGTAACATGCGATCTTCTCACGTGATTTTTTGTACTGGATTTTAAAATAACCGCAAGGTTGCGAGAAGAGTAACTGCGCTGTCCACGTAGACTCGAAATGGAGCAGCTTTTCGTTACCTCAGTAGAAAAGTCATCTATCGTTCTGGCAGGCTTCCTGCTAAACAAAGCCAAGCAATTCGTCATAGCTAGCATGTATCACTGTATGTTGTGATGGAAACAGCGAGGTTTTAGCTTCAACAGTATAGTAACCTCTTGGTGCCAGCATTAGATAAATGAGAGAATTTATGGGTAGAACAAGCAGGCCCGTGCTTTTGAGCTCTGGAAGCAACTGAAAAAATTGGGACGGGCTTGTGAGCACGTGTAACACATTCCTCCGGGAAATACTGAGTATGTGTAGAATAACGGGAAAGCCATCAAACTCGGTAGTGCAGTGGTGGTGCCGTCATCGCGACGTCGCACTTGGATTTTTGGAAATCTTGGGTGGTTCATTTGAGATTGTCATAATGTTTGCGGTTTGTTAAAGAACCTTCAAAGTAGGAATAGCATAGATCAGGGATATTCTCAAGGTCGACGAGGGCGCTTGGTGGTCATTTCCTCTGTTCATTAGAGGCAACAAGAGGAAAGTATCAAAAAGTTCTGCCAAAAAACAGTGGGAAAACAGTCTGAAGTTGCAGGCAGCTGAAAGTGGTCACAAGTCCTAGGTCCTGGACTGAGGCAAGATTGCCGATTTCAAAAACAGTAATCGAACACTGAGTGCAGATAATCGGTATGCGGTCCGCGCAAAGGGTCCGGGCGTTTATGGTTATGAGGGACGCGCTGTGGCCAAATTGTGCACAAATAAGGGAAAGATCAGAGAAAAACTTAAGATGTCTTTTGGTGTCGTGTGCTTGTACGATGAGGTAATCTCAGAATGGCGCACGTGCAGCATGAAGAAAAGGGCTTCGGAAAAGGAGCCGCCTCTAGGTTATCATGCCGCGCGTGTTTAGTGAGTATCTGTTGGCATTTTTTGCTTTACTGTCAATGAAGTTTTGGATTTAAAAGGGAATTTCTTGGGATATACGTTACAACCAGGGAAAGCTCATGTCATTTGTGCAGGCGTCCAACAAAGTTTGTTTCCATTTTGGTTTTCCCTTTTACTCATAACAGAGGTGGAGTATGAGTTTTAGAGTATGAGGAGAATATTTTTGAAAAAATGGCGTGCAGCTAAAGTAAAATCTCTCAACCGTGCAGTCTTTCACATCGTCGGGGACATAGAAACAGAGGCGGGCATGGTACGAAAAATAGGGAGAGCTCTCCAAAAGCTTCTGCACACCAAGTGGTGTCCTTCAGGAATTTCCACTCTCTCCATTTCTATTTAATTTCATAATCGATGAGATCACGAGCAAACAACAAATGTATTCTAAATCCCGGTGTTCTAATACCTGATAAGGAAACCTTGTAAATCTTGAATAACCAGACGACGTCGTTGTCGTATTTGAAGGGAAAGGTGCTTTGGATGAACTGACCACAGTGAACCCGTCCACTGGTATACACTTTGCACTCACAAAGCCCAAATTCATGCTGCTGAACATGCAGTAACTGAACAAACCACTCACAGAAAAAACAGAGGTGCACGAATTCGTTGAGCGCTTTATGTATGTTTGAAGTCAAATTAGTCACAATTGTAGTGCGACAAACGAGGTTAATGCAGGAAACTGCAAGGCTTAGACCGCATTTGCTTATTTGAAGCACCTACGGAGTCAAATCAGCATATTCCTGAATATCAAGGGACGTGTGCGTCTGGCAACTTTCTGGCCACTGTTTTGCTGTGTGATTGAGAATTGGCCTTTTTGAACAGTGGAACTAACACATCGAAAATTTGACAACCGTTGTTTCGTGAACATAGCTAGTGCGGGTCGCTGACTTCTAATCCGTAACCAGACGAGTAGTAAGCGGTTTTTGGTTGTGCAGTGGAGACTATTTCCAAAGAGTGTGACAAGAACTAGAAGGTGCATTGGTTAAATCGAAGAGACGAGACACACAGGTAAGACACACGATTAGATGTGCATGCAAAGCATAGTGGGGGAAAGAATCATGGAGAGCCACGATCAATTGGCTATTTACGTTACTGAAGCGGAAAAGTGGCATTGTGGTAGTGCATGTTACCTGGACGCGGGTTGAGTAATATTTGCTCCGAGGCAATGAGATTTAGTAATCAATACACTCTTCAGTCAGATCATCGTCATTACCCGAGAGAGTTGTACTGCATCAGGAATGGCTGCGTCATCGTTCCATATATTCGAATATTGTAGACGCGATTGTGAAGATGAAGATGGGTCGCAACACTGGCTCCAACGGTTGTTGAAATGTGTATTATTGGATGCTTCAAACTTCGACTGTATTTGCTCAGAATGCCACGTACATACGTCATTCATTCAATCTTACCGGTTTCCGGTTTCCACGCACATGGTCATCCAAATGAATAAAAACTATACTTTGCTCTAACTCGGCCTGAATCTCTGTGTCACTCTCCCAATCTAACCCGGGTCAAGATGCCGCAGAAATTCGAAAATCCTGTTCAGTTGCGGCAACCTTCACGATCTTTACGGGCTGTCAGGAAAACGAGATGTGAGTACAAAGACGGCATAGCACTGCCATACCCAGTCCGAAGGCGATTCCGTGACTGTTTTCTTGCTCTCGACGATCGTTCCCCCCACTCGAGCAGGTATTGCAACTAGATGAAAATTTCACCTGACCCCAACCGCCTCTGTGACGAGTTCTTTTTTAAACTTGCTGAACCTTTCGTCCATATTTATCCTGCCTGGTTTTTCTGTTGCAATTTGAATGTACACCGTCAACAAGCTCAATTTCATTTGACTCCATGCATTCCCCAAAGAAACTACCCTTTATTCCTGACTTTCTCTCAAAACTGACACCTCTTTAGCCTTCCGTAATATGTGATTTTGGAAGCCCTATTCGGCTGCTATCCACTCCATCCGGTATGTGGCTTACACCCATAGGGATCAAAAACCGGACCAGAACCTCCGTTCTAACGCTGCAGTTCCACCTGGCCAACCTGAGAAAGTTCCACAGCTCAGAAATTTGCACATCCTGACCGAATCCCCTCAAACATGACGTTACGGGGTGCCCAGAAATAGAAGTATATCAGTGCATTAACGGCGGGACACTGTCATTCCCATTTCGATAGCACAAATGCGGCTACCTTCTTCCTTTATTTGACCATACCCGCCCGTCGAGTCGTTCCATTAACTGCAAATACGAAAAAATTCTTTTACTGGCACTAGCCACCTCAGGGGAGCGTTTGTCTTACTTCATTTAATCTTTCGTCCAGATTTAACCATTTCAGTCTATGCTTCCCACAAAGTCAATAATCTTCTGTACAGTCCGCTTTCCGGATCGTGCTTTGTCACCAAGGGACTCTTCCAAGGAAATTTTACACCCGGCTCCAATACAACAGCGACACAAGCAGGTGTACACATTTTTACTGTACGCTGTGACTCTCAAGCAGCTTGTATTATCTACCGGCATTGCCGATCATTCCGCTTCATCTCCACCTATGCTTCTTTTGGAACTGCATAAGCCCAAAATCCCGAGGCCATGAGGCCTCAGTGGTGGTTTTAGTTCAGAATGATCGGCTGGATCACGCCAACTATGCAGCTTCACAAGGTCGTTGTTGCGGTTCTTCATTCTCTAAAATTTGCAGATGTTTTGTCAAGTATCAGGCAGGATTTGTATTTGTCCACTGCATCCAGCCTCCAGCGATCGCATCTCATTTTAGCTCGATATTTTATCCAGAAAACAGTATTAACTGTTTCCCCGTCCGTATCAATTTATAGTTGACCGTGTTTATATCAGATAATGCCCGCTGCTTGCGGCACGGTACCTTTTCCGAGCAAACTCCATCACCCACGACGCCCTCCAGCCAGGCTTTATTCCGCCTGTAACCTTATAATCATGACCAGGGTGGGCAGCGATCATGAATTCTTTAGAAGAGTGTTTATTAAGCGCTTGGTGACGATTATTCATTTTTCCTTCAAGAAACCCTGTCGAATGGAAGCGGCTTAATGAAACGAAGAACTAGAGTGACTGTGCATCACGCTTCTATCGATGCAACCAATGAACAGAAACAGTTCGCACAGGGCGGGTGTCTTTTCCAGGCATGCACTTAGCAGATTGAAGGCATGCATATGAGGGACGACATATGAAGGACCGCCGCTGGTTTTTGGCCTGTTACGTATTACTAGGGCCTTATAGTAAGCTGCAAGCATGGGTACGGGCCGGGTAGTTAGTGTAAGCAGCTAAGGGGCACGACATCGCGTACGGCCATTGGATTAGGTTACCGCACATAACTGAGGGCTCATAATCAGCGCCCCACATAGACATGCGCCTAACAGTCACGATAAGTAGCTAAGTTGTGTGACAGCGCTTGCCGTTATCATGATGACTGGCAATGGTTGGCCTCATTTTTCGCCCTTGCAGTCGGGCTGGATGACATATTCTTACAAAGAAGCGCGATTATTTTTAATAGGAAAGATGTTGCGTTGCCGCTTAACATGTATTTATTTCAAAAACGCTGCACTGTTGCCGGCAAGCTGTGCATATCAGAGAGTGGAAAGCATTCACAGTGACGCCTACCGTCATCAATAATGCACAGTGCGTCAAATTCGCTTTCATCACTATCCCGAGTGGGAGGCGAGCTTCCCATAAAACGGTGTTGTGCCGAAAGTCTTCGAATAACTAAATCGATTCTGTTGACTTAGTAGGTTTTACGTATGAGAACCTCATTCCACCATTTTGTTGGAATTTGCAATGAGTATTTCGTGCATGAAATATCGTTCATGATGAATTCCGCTGAACACTACAGTAAGCTAAAGTTTGATTCCATCCCGTGAACCGGTTATATCATGCGATGACCTTGAAATTTGGCTCACTTAAACTAAATGCTATGAGCACTAACTAATCGGTAAACTTAGAACTTTAAAAATCACATAGTTTCGCCCAAAATAATCTGGGTCTACTTCAAGTGAGAGCTATATTGGAGCAAAACGTATCTTGTGATTTTAAAACTCCGCCTTCCTAGGCAAAAGGCGTTACTCAGGAAACAATTGAAAATAAAGTAATAACCAGAATGCCTCTTTAGAGGCTACATAAGGACGCGCTTCTCCAAAAGCCTCACTCTTAGTGAAACCCCCCGCAACCATAAAGTTTCCTCGCTGTTTCCTGTACTACGTCACATAAGGTGAGCAGTGGAGCACCCCGTTGGCAATTTACGATAGACGTCCGGACAATCGGTCACAAGAAGAGCATACAGCTTAGAATCATACACAAAAGACTGCCCTTGAAATTGCGAATAACAAAAAATTTTCCCTGCGGGTCGCCGACGAAGTATGCGTCCGAAACCGTTGGAGTAGGGCAACGTAGGTAGGCCTAGAAGAACAAATGCAGTTGCGTTAATCGCCATTGTTGTGTTCGTGAAAAATGAATCCGTGGACCCGATACGAAATGGACAGTGAGTGTCATACAACCGGCTTGATTTTTTTCACGAAAATGTTTTGAATAGAATAATAATAATCGAATAAATTTTGATGCACTCACTGCGCTATGGTTCACGGTAAAGGGATTTATGTCACAGCACTAAACGGAAGCGTTCCAAAGATCTGCTGTCATATGCAATCTTTTTACCACAAATAATGTTACAGACTTCTGACAAGCTTGTATCTGTACAGCGTCTGGTGATCCATGCGCGTTGGAATAGACTAGTCACTTTCAGGAGGGAGGATTCGCACACAAAAGCGAACGAGGAGCTCACTGTATGCTCCAAGGTTTACTCCAAACATCCGATCTGATTGCTTGAGGACTATGCCGCTAAAGTGCACGATCAAGTCGTGGAGAGCGGATAGAATTATTTCTGCTGGTGACGTACGTTCAGACGAGGTATGATCATGTGAACAGAGGTTTTCTCTTACTCTCCTTAAACCCAGTGTGTGAAAACCGTTTTTGGTCGGGGTGCCTGGGATTTGAAGTTCCTCGGTGGGAATTTCATCATTGTGCCCATGAAAGCACACGTAGAATATTTTCCTGCACTTTGGCTTTGTTCTTACACAGCATGGAGATGGGATCACACAAAAGAATGTGTTCAGAAGCAAGATTTGCGCCTTAAAAGGTATCCAGCTAAATTCAATAGTAAAATTTAATCGCTTTAGATAGTCGAAATACCCTCTCCCAAATTTAATAGAGCGAAAACGAGCTCGATTAAGAAAGTTCCAAGACCACTGAGCAAGATGGATGCAGCAACTTACGCCCAGACCAACAGAATTGGTTTGGCTCGAATGTCAACAGAAGTGTCTAGGGGAAGTCTTCGGTAATACTTTAGCCGTCGGTTGATGTGTAAACGTTTGAATTCTTTGGCTTTCTAGATTTCACAAAGCTATATTATTTACCCAACCGCATACTAGCTAGGGAGTGTCAGCATCTCGGAGAATGTGGGCTTCCTTCTCAATGTTCAGCATTTCCTGACACTACAGTCAGCTGCCGGGCTCAAAAACAATTTCACCACATTCGTAAGCATTCCTATACTGGTTGAGAATGATTAGCAGTAGCCCGTTGGAGGCGCCTGCACTTAGATTGCGCCAGCCAACGGCTACAAATTTAGCAAATATGCTGGGACTGTCAGTAAACAATTTTGGGCTTGCTAAATAAGACGGTTTGAAAATACTCCACGTGGCAGTGCATATCGTTTTTGGCCCGGACTGAATAATTTCAGCTTTAGGTGCTTCTGTAATTGTTCGCATCACAAAATCAACTAGAACTTTATATTTTCGTCAAGCTTCCTTTTTTGCAATTCACTGCATGATCCGTGTGAACACTCCAATACACCAGCTTACCAAATATGTATTATTAGCCCAAAAGTAGTTTACTTTTACCACCAAACCCAGCTTGCTTATATTGTGATTCGCGAATCGTTAAACTGTTTCATCATCTTCCGGTTAATAGATTGCACCTGGTGGGTCAAAAACACCGGATCTATTTAGAGTAGGGCGTTCAAGTCTTTGGCGTTAGGCTTCTGGGGGAAATTCATAATTTAAACAAATTAATCATATCATGAAAATACTGGGGCACACAGCAAGCAAGGGTTATGCTACGGAAAACTTGGAGTATCCGCAAAAAGCGTCTCTTCTCAAACCCTGATTTTCAGCATCCAGTTGCTTAATTGTGTCAGCAGAACAGCCACTGAAACCACAACGAATGCAGCGACCACTTCAAAAACGAAAAAAGCTTATACAATGACAGATCATCAGCAAGCATGCAACGGAGAGTGTATCATCCTTTACTAAGACCGTGCTCTTAAGACAAGTAATGGTCCATTAGCCCAAACGCGTTATCTAGGTGTCCTATCTGAAAACTAACGTGTGGTCCAATTCGGCGACTGGTGGACAGCATTATTTACGGCGAAATCGAATTCTACCTGCGTTTACTCAGTAATCAAAATTGGACGGCATACAATATATTGAATTAAACCTAGGCAGAGAGTATATGTAGGTAGACCGTGTTTCTGTAATAACTTACCAGTAAGTAGTGAGCAGAATTGAATGAAGCCAGATTAAACCTAGGACAGCTATCAACACAGAATGGCACAGAGAGGACTGCTTGATATCGGATAAATTAATCGAAAAGATGTTGCGTAGTCCGAAGTGAGAAAAACGTTTGAAATCAAAACCAGAAATGAATGTGAAAAAATCAAGTCATAAAGACAAATAATATAGAGTAGCTTTTGCATAAAATAGAATAGTTTGGTATCGGAACTTGAGCAGTCAGCAGAAAAAGGAAACAAATAATTACATCACCCAATTAACAGTGACTTTTCAGAAGTTTCAAAGAATCCCCAACTCATCACTCCCGAACAGAAGCTGGAACACCGAATGTTGCCCCCATGATTATAGGCCATATTAGCGCGCCCGGGAGTTGGACTCAGCTGGATACTCACTGATCACCAAATCGTTGTACCTACCGTCCACTGCAAAACTTGTTCATTTGAGGTAGAAACGGTTTTCTTCGAAGTAATGAGTTTTACAGGGGTTTTAATTAATAAGGCTGCACCTTTCATTATTGCTACCCAGTGAATATTCTAGGTCTCCAAGCGCTGCCTATTCCTACCTAGAAACAGATTCGTCAATAAAACATGAATATAAAACTTTGTAATACCCAAGCATTCACAGTTTCCGGATGATCGGAGGTAGATTATACAGAATTACCCATTCAGAGCTCACTAGGTTGGCTACCTAAACAGCATTTGGATCTGCTTATCTCGTCTGGTGCAACATGTTAATAGAAGCGATCTGAGAATTTTGGTCTGGCACTCGGTTGTGACCTTGGCCCTGCTTCGAACTAAATATCGGATGAAGTGTACTATATTGACGCATTTCAGTGGATAGTCCCAGCTCTCCGGTGCTTTCGGATAGTCGGTAACACATTGCTCTCCAACAATTTGCATGTGGTTTGCAACAGGTCTAATGAGAGTTTTCCCAGTAGAAATTGAAATGTAAGAATGCTCAATTTTGTCAGATGAGCGAAAAAATCCCAGAAAATATACCACATTTTAACTGTTTATCAACTTATACCTTGTCGCTCACTTGCGCTGCCCCTCGTACCTGCTGCGGCATGTGAAGTTAAAACATAAAAGCTATAAAATCACGATTGACGGAGGGTGAACTTTATTTCATGCGTTTGTGCAAGAGTAGTGGGTAGACACATTTCATTTACACTCTTTGTGTAACGCATTTTTATTCGAGGTAAATTCTGATTCACGGATTCACGGATTGATACACAGGATCGAGGCTTTTGCCCAAGTCTCCCGGGTCGGTTTTGTTCTTGTCGGTCAGTGGCTGTCGTTCACCTGAAAGGCACAAGTGAAAAAAGGGTGTAGCACTGCTCTTTATGTTCTCAGCGCGGGGCAGTATGCTCGCCAGCGCGAGGATTCGCATAAATAAATGTCTGGTAGTGCTTTGTACTGGGTTCTGGAAGGAGCGTGGACAACCGTCGGGGAAGGTAATTCCACGCAGATACTACCCGAAATGAGAAAAAATTTGCCCAATTAATGCGTGCACTCTGAGCTTGAAAATCTTCTTACTATGTCTCCGCCGTGTTTGCTGGGGCAACGGTGAAAAACCTGTTTGCCAAGCTTTGTTCAAACAGGGCGTAAGTAAGAATTAGGTCCCCTCGGAGGCGACGGTACTCCAGGGGAAAGAGATCAAGCATCGCGAGACGCGTTTCGTAGTCCACGGATTTGAGGCCGGCAACCATTCTCGTGGCGGCCCGCTGGACACGCTCAATGAGGGTAACGTCTTTCGTACGTCCTGAGTAGACAACTTGGTTGGCGTACTCCAGGAGCGGTCTGACGTAGGCCCCATAGAGTATTTGGAAGTCCATGCGAGTAATACGGGAGAAGTTGCGTCGGACCATCCGTAAAATGGCGAATGCCTTTTGGGCCGATTCCTCATGGTGTAGTGAGAAGGACAAGTTTGAGGAGACCCAGATGACTAAATCTTTTTTGGCATCTATCTTCATGATGTTTTCTGGTCCCTTTTCACCATGCATAGCGAAGGCATTCGCTGAATCCCCTCCAAACGACACATGGACGCACTTTTCATCATTCAGAGGAAGGTGCCAGTCCAACGACCATTGCTTGGCAGCGTCTACATCCATTTGGAGGGCACTGGCATTGGAACTCCAGGATTTCAAGTCGTCCGCAAAAAGTAGACATGGACTCGCAAGAACGTCTGGGAGGTCGTTGACGTAGATCAGAAACAGGAGTGGTCCCAAGACAGAGCCTTGAAAAAACGAAAATCTTTTCTTACGGTGAATTGACTTGGGCACCCGATTTATGGGCCACTTACGTAAAAAGTGTCAATATATGTGGCCAGATGCATATTTCGTAGTGCGAAGAAATGGCATTTTAATTACCGGAGTCATAATTTATACGGAAATTGAAATAAATAACTGCATTGATTGTTGCAGTATATTCAAAACAAGAGCGCCCGGAGTCCTCGCACTAATGAAATGTTGTTAATGCAGTGGACTAGTTGGCCGCCCTGGGAAAAATAATGAATTTCTGCAAAACATAGTTTACAATTGTGGAAGAATACAATGACACACAAGCCTCGAGCGTGAGATCAGCAGTCATTGGGAGAACTCACATCAGTGGCTGATGGATCATGGTCACCAACCTGTCCGATTCGCGGATAACCTTATAAGAAGGGGAGTCAACCATATCCGAGAGCACACGAAAAGATACATAGTTATTGTATTTCCGTCCGCTGCTGACGTTGCACACGTGATGTTTGACGTATTTTGTCGGAGCGCTGGCAAAAGGGGTTAAACACAATGCGAATCAAACGGATGGACTTAGACCGACAAAATAGTTAAATGGGAAGCAAGCAACCAAAACAAAAGCTTAGTGCAGCTGCGACTGGAGACGGCAGCCAAAGTAGAGGAACGTGATGAGATCAGCAAAGGCAGAGTGTGCCGTTATCCAAAAGTTGGGGTTTGTTCAGAGGTAGTTGTGCTACAGGTAGGTTTAGAAAAGTAGTGAGGGGTCGCTTGACCCCAAATGAGGACTGCCCTGAGTTGAACAATGAAGAAACCGAGGACCAAAGTCCAAAACACAATCTAAACTAATGCAAGACACGCCACTTAAAGAGGGGTTGCTGTTTGTTTGCTGGGTTCAACGTAGAAAGCGGCACAGGAGCAGATGTTGGGAACGTGGAAAAACAGACACGCAGCAATTTTTGGCATGCGCTTGTCTGCCAAAAGCCCCAAGAGCAAAGCGGATGGACAATTGCGTAGATTTTGGGCAGAAGGGAGCCTCACTGGATGAAAGGGCATATTAAGACGGGTGACTCTGGGACTACTTTGAACGGACCATTAGGAAGTACGTCTGCAAGGTGGTGGAGGAAATTCCCAACCTTAGTCTAGAGTTCGCTCACAGGACCTATAAAACCCATACGCCAAAGTGCACCAAGACGATAATGACTCGTTCAACGCCAGGCGCTAAAACTAAACCTGCCAATGAAGGGTGAAGAACGTGGACATCAATCGATGGAGGGTCGGCATCCGTGTTCACCATACAAGAGAGTGAGGTACACAGAAAAGTATCTTGATTTGTTAGAAAAAACGTGAATGTCTGACTGCCCTCCAATATCAGCTCTTTCTTAACAGAGGAAACTTTTCACGCCAGGCGAACCACCTCATGGTCACACTTTAACTCAACTTCCTGCATTCGAATAACACTACCTAAGTTGCTGAGTTGCCGATTGCTGCCCTAAGAAATAGCCGGAGAAAGTTTGTAGGTCTCGAATCTTTGCTCCTTAACTTATCCTGTTAACCACAACACTGATCCTAGATATTCTTTTCATCAGTTAACACTCCTTGCTTGAACATCCTACCCACCTCTATAGCATCTTGTTTTCTCAGTCTAAGTTCAGTTACACAAGCCACCGGACAACTCTCCCAATTTCTCCGTCCGGGTATTTATCTCGCGGCATCTGGGGGATGTTCCCGTTTGGGATTCTTACAAATGAATTTATTCAATCTATCTACGTGAACGTCTACTGTGCGCCCCTCAACAGCGTGGTCAGCCTTGATACAAATTTCAGGCCATACACGAGCAGTGATAAGCAAAATCGATCAGTCTTTGGACCATCACTCACTCATATATCCACTGAAACTTTAGCAGCCCGTTCGACAGAATGGGCGATTTAAGCACATGATACATCGTCTCAGTGAAAAGCCAACCGCGTTTACTTGAGGGACGGGACACCCCCAATTGATGCAATAGTGATATCTCAAGTCTACTGAGAACACTCCGCGGGCCTATATTCAGCCTCGGTGACCCCGTCATAATCCAGTCAAGCCATAACTGCAAACGGTCCCTAGCCAAATTGGCCCTCACATAGCAGGACATTCTTCAACTCCTGCGCAGGACAAACAACTTCTGTGCGTTTGGGCCAGAATGGTCCTTTCAAGGATCCCAAAGGGAACATCGCTCAAAATAGCAAAGCACTTTTACCCGATGCCTCTTCAGTCGCTTGACGGACGCAACCCTCCTTTTGTTTGGAAGAAGGCAACTGTCACGCCAATCTACGAAATTAGTGATCTACTATCGACCAGAACCTGCAAGCCTATTAGCATTACCGGTGTGCCATGCAAGGAATGCTTTCTTCAGCGGGCCATTGTAGGTCACCTTACTAACAACAACCTGATATCCTCAGTTCAACACGGATTTCTCCTAAATCTTTCTTCCTTGACGAACGTGCTCGTAGTTATGGGCAGCTTAGCCCAAGCTAAGGACGAGGGACTTACATCGAATGCCATATTTTTCGACTTCCAAGGCATTCGATCGAGCCCAACACGTCCCACTGCTCCATAAACTCTGGTGGTATGGGATGTAAGGGGAGATTCTACGCTGTAATAAGGCGTTCCTATCAGACAGAACATTCCAAGTGAAAAAACCTTAATCTAGGCACCGTTTCATGGTCAGCTCTGTTTCTCATCTACGTCAGTGACCATGTACACTTTGTGCCGACGGCTTGATATCTTTGAGTTTCAAAACTAGCACCTTTTAAGCGGATGCAGGTGCTTTAACGCGGTGGTTGCTGAACTGACAACTTTCTCTGAATAAAAATACGTAATTCGAAGTCATTCGAAGGAGACTCAGTAAACAGCTTGGCCTAGCCTGGTAAGAATGGACCAGAGGATATCACGAGGAAGGACGTTAAAGAGGATTGGCTATAAATACCTCCATGTAATCTCGCCGTGTGACCGCCTGTTCCACTTAATCCAAAGGCAAGCCTTCCTGCTGGCTACCTCAGTGACTAGGTCCTTAACTTCCCAAAACAAAGCACCTACTCTAACCCAGCTAGTATTTGGCTTCTAGGTCAGCTAAAATATCCACTCTTTCCTGGGTTCATTTGGCTTCCTGTCATCTGGTTTTATTTCTTATTGGACACCGTTTTATGCGATGCTGCCTGGCACTCGCCAGACGCTAATACCCTCATCCTATTTCTTCCTTATTCTCCCTCTTCCTAAGCTTCAAAACTTTTGCTTTAAATGACC
>NW_008752144.1:156215-168393 GCF_000715545.1 Opisthorchis viverrini | reverse complement strand
CAGCTGAGATTTGGCTTCTAGGTTACCTAAAATATCCTCTCTTTCCTGGGTTCATTTGGCTTCCTGTCATCTGGTTTTATTTCTTATTGGACACCGTTTTATGCGATGCTGCCTGGCACTCGCCAGACGCTAACACCCTCATCCTATTTCTTCCTTATTCTCCCTCTTCCTAAGCTTCAAAACTTTTGCTTTAAATGACCAAACGTCCCGTATAATCGTTATTCATTTGATCAGGCTTGTGCGCCAGATTGTCTACCCGCATTGGTCACCCTACTGATTGGAAAGTTTCCGGGATCCAGCATCGGCTAACTTCATCTGTCTCACAGTCTAACTAAGGTTCAGCTGATACGGAAATGTGTATCCCCTGTCCGATTACGGCAGCCTTGACGACCACTGCAGTGCTGTTTAGAAACCGAAGTATATTAGAGCAATGACGGCATGGCACTGCCATATGTTAACTGATGGCACACCCACAACTATTCACTTCCTACTTTTCACGATGACTTCCCGTTCCCATACTTGCAACCGCGAAAAACCTCTTCATCTGGCCCCGTCCGCCTAAATTGTGCGTTCACTGATTCCAACCAGATGCAAACAGCTCGATGACGTTTACCCAATGCTCCTCACAGTCAGTGATTTTCTGTGCAGATCGCGTTCCGTCTTTCGCGTTAGCGCCAACTCCCTCCCCGTTTGCAACCATTTTGCAGCTGACTCCACTCCAAAAGCGACACTTGTGATTCTCTACAGTTCAGTGCACACAATGACTCTGAGATTCCAGATACCATCTAAGATTAGTGCTGATTATTCTACTTCATTATCCACCTTTACGTTTTCTGTGACCCTGGCCATTAGCCCAAAGTCCAACACCAACGAAGCCTCACCGGTAGTTGGGACTTTTGTTCAAATCAACCGGATAGACGGCGTGTATCCTGCTACTGCGCTAGATTAGTTTATCGGCTTACGCATTTATCGCAATTTGAAATTCTTTATCGCTTGTCGAGCAGTGTGCCCTATTTTGTTCTCCATCGTTCTGCTTTTGTGCGCCACCCTAAAATCTTGACGATCTGACCTTGTCCTAAATTATTAGGTTACCTCAAACTTACGGTAAATTGCTGGTATTTGGGTTACTTTTCCCATGCCGGTTCGGACATGATCAAGTCTACACCGGCTATTGCCCACTGTTTTTGGCTGTCATTATTCGTACAATCCGCAGTACGTGCTACCCCCCAGGCGTGCTTTATTTTGACCGTAATCGTGTGATCATGCCCGACAGTATGGGAATAGGCGTTGTTATAATTATTATTAAATCCTGTCCACTACACAATGTGAAATCTGCTCAAAAGGCATTGGTCCGTCTGCGGATGATTCGGTGCGCTTAACCCGGTACTATGTGCACGAACTTCGGAACACTATATGGGGCCAAAGTTCGATCACTTCTTGCATGCACCAACCAGTCTGTCTACTCAGTACGTTAGAAGGACGTACACCTCATTGAGCATATACAACGGGACGCCACGAAAAATGGTTGCTTGCATTGAGCCCATTGATTTTGAAACGCGTCTGTGGTGCTTGAGAGGCGTACCACTTTCTAATGTCCTTCTTAAAAAAGGTTCCGCTGAAGCGTTTTTCACCGCCAATCAAAGTAACACCGGGCGGGTAGATGGCAGGACTATATTTCCATCCCAAATCGTAGACTATTAACAGACAAAATATTTTCTCATTTCGGGCTATGCTCTGAATGTTGCCCACGCTCCATGTAGGCGCACAGTTGGCACACACCGCGTTTTCTGTAAAACCGGTGCTTTATGGTCGACATACATATCCGATTAGATATGGTGTACCCTGAGACGCACGGATGTCGTGTGCATCAGCTTGGTTAGCGCAGCTGTCTGCTATGGTAGAAGTAATGTTCTTTCTGATATATTACGCAAGTAACCGGTTGTTCAACAACAAAATTCACGATTTTTGCGAAATAATGAATGCTGCTACCGTGATTTAACTCATGAAGCCAATAGTCAAGCAAAAATTATTTCCAGTAGTGACACCTCAGCGCATATGCATCCACAGTAGCCATGTAGTTTCTAGGGTGTTAAAAGAATTATTTCAGTCGCACATCTATCTGTTGGTCCCGTCAATTGCAAGTAATTCAACTTTTTCCACAATCCGCGATATCTTATTGCATTACGCAGGTTATTCACAGTCGGTGCGGTATATTGACCTTGAGGATTTGCTCACTTAAACAAACCGCCGATGTAGAGAATTTGCATATTAATTTATTATACATTGACATTCTATATTATGAGGTAGTAACCCTGAAAACCTCGTACCATTTGGAAAATCAATTTGAATTTGCGAATACTGAGAGCTTGCAACTATTTACTAGTTTATGGGAAACCCACTACCCCGAGCTGAGAACTTAAAATAGTAGTGTTACACCATTTTTTTCCGCTTTTCCGTTCAGTCGAACGGCAGCCGCCGAACGACAAGTACGAATCCAGCTAGGAAATATACATCAATCCGTGAATCTGTGAAACTGAACTCAACTGAATTGATTATTCGTTGTCATAGCGAAGAGCGCTCCCTCTGATTTCGAATTTCCGCAACTGAGAAAAGCGTGGATTATGGGTCTATTCGTTCATGCATTGACTTACATGATTCTTTGGGTTATGACCATTTCGTGTTGTAGTACTTCAAGTTTTTCCTCGCGAGTGAATACAGCGTTCAAAATGCATAATAATTGTGATGTGCATAAGTATTAACTCAGACATTTCAGACGGGGTGTCTAAGATAAATTTTATAGTTAAAAACGATCCCTGGACCTCTGCGTTAGGCCTTTCCTATGCGGTTTTCTTCGTACAATCGAAAGAGAGACTGTACTCAGCAATTTGTCGGACGTGCGCAGCAAACAGAAGTCAACCTGTGAAAGTTCCTCATTGATAGCATCATTCTGGACCGCGGTCTTTTCGGAGTGTTCGGGATTTGTTTTTTGCTGTCATAGGACATAATGATACCGGGGCCCTCCTGCACCGAACACTTAAATAGATTGCCGGCGATATGATAGGCAGCAGACAGGGCCATCGTTTTCCCGTTTAATTTTTGGCTTCCACACTTGAGGCGGTTCTGATGGCCCATCAGTGCCGGTTGCGCTCAAGGTGTGAAAGAACATTTTTCCCCAAATCTGCGTCATCAGTACGCAGCAAACATTCCATGCTGAACAACTCAGGAAGTTAATTGTTGGAGTTCTTGAATTTTTCAGACCCTAGAAAAGATCATGTGGGCACGCAGGACAAGAACGGACAGAGATTCGTTATAATTGGCGGCCCACTGGGAAATCTTCAATGCAGTCCAGTGGATCACCGGCAACCCCACAAATACACAGTTTTTCTCATAGAATATCCTACTAACATTTGCCAGCTGAACAAGCAAAACAACCCTTAAGGTGTAGCACATTGGGTGTATAGCTGCGATGGCACCCGAAGAATGCACGGCTCTAGGTATATTTCCAGGTTGCCGAGGTGTAGACAGAATCATTTGAGATGCTGGAGTTGGATTCTAGCTACAGCATTTTTGGTTATTAAGTTTCGCGAGCGAGCTGGCACTAGGGTACAACGTGGCTGTCAATTTCCCCCTGACCATAAAAAGAACTTTCATCTTCGGAAATGGTGTCCTTGAGGGCACATCTGGGGGATAGGGATACATCTGGGATGCTGTCGTAGCACTCGCTTGACAAGACTCTTTAGGACTTCAAAACGGAACGGCGGTAAAACCACAGCTGGGGAGAGATGGCTGAATGGTGAGATCACAAATTTAACAGAGGAACATGGTTCGAACCCGACACCCGCATTTCATCTTCCCCCGTCTAGGCGTGGGCAACTTGGCAGTATCCTAGCCCACGTGCTTCCTTCCGGTGAAGTGACAGCTAGGCACCAAAAGGGTGCTACAGCTGAACGATTTGGACCACTTAGTTTTTGACTCACTTGTAGCCGCTCTCTCCTCCCTTGTAGGTATATTTCCTAAGACTTTGTCGTTATCTTTCGGGGACTTATCAGGAGTTCAGCAATAGAGAAACTACACAGCAATGGAATCAGCAATATCCGGAAATGGCGAAGTGGTTTGTAGAGCGTGTTGTTGAATAAAACAAATATTTTTAATGACGAAGGAGTTGGCCTTCAAGTTACACTAGTAACAGGTGCTCCAGCGTCCCAGCTCCCCTACTTCTCGCCATCGTTTAGTTGGATTCCAAGTTTAGTATTTGGTTTCCAGGTTTTTCTTTTTTTTACGGATACGTGCATTCTTAACAACCTTGCGCACGGCCTAGTTCCCCGACCGGTGGATGGCCTTGAAACGTTCCACATTTCATCAAGTGACGAGCGTCTTTGTCGACCCAAGGGAAACTCTTCACAGAAAGCGTTTAATGTGACTGGGATGTGTTGGGCTGTCACGCTGTCAGGCCTTATCTTGCCGCAGAAGAAATTCAAAGTATCTTAAAGGCCATACTGTCAAATTACCGTCCACTCTGTCTGACGCGCGGCTTTTTGGGGTGTGGGTCATTCAGCTGTCGCCAGCTATACTTCATGTCCACAGATGTTAACGCTGTCCATTCTAACCACAGAGCAAAGTTACTGTTACGGTCCAAGTGCTGGATGCAGAATAAGAATTTTGTCTGCATGTTTCGGTAATAGGGTAAGATCCATAATATTGGCTTTCTGACCGGGTAGTCTTCAAGTAGACTTCCTGACGTGTTGTATTACGCTCAAATTAAGAACTGGCTCCAAGAGGTACTCAGTATCCATTGGCTGAAGACATGTGAGTGCTCTATTTGAGCCTACTAATCGTATGTTACTGCAAAGTCTCATGCCTAGTCACATTCAAGACGTCACATAGTTTCCAGGTGCTAGCCCTCCTTAGCTTTTGCATTTTTGTCAACTGTCCCCTTGCAAAAATAACGTCAACAGTTCGGCTGCTTCACCCCTTCGGCTCCTTACTGCTACGTCGCCCTATTAAGTTTCGCGAGCGAGCTGGCACTAGGGTACAACGTGGCTGTCAATTTCCCCCTGACCATAAAAAGAACTTTCATCTTCGGAAATGGTGTCCTTGAGGGCACATCTGGGGGATAGGGATACATCTGGGATGCTGTCGTAGCACTCGCTTGACAAGACTCTTTAGGACTTCAAAACGGAACGGCGGTAAAACCACAGCTGGGGAGAGATGGCTGAATGGTGAGATCACAAATTTAACAGAGGAACATGGTTCGAACCCGACACCCGCATTTCATCTTCCCCCGTCTAGGCGTGGGCAACTTGGCAGTATCCTAGCCCACGTGCTTCCTTCCGGTGAAGTGACAGCTAGGCACCAAAAGGGTGCTACAGCTGAACGATTTGGACCACTTAGTTTTTGACTCACTTGTAGCCGCTCTCTCCTCCCTTGTAGGTATATTTCCTAAGACTTTGTCGTTATCTTTCGGGGACTTATCAGGAGTTCAGCAATAGAGAAACTACACAGCAATGGAATCAGCAATATCCGGAAATGGCGAAGTGGTTTGTAGAGCGTGTTGTTGAATAAAACAAATATTTTTAATGACGAAGGAGTTGGCCTTCAAGTTACACTAGTAACAGGTGCTCCAGCGTCCCAGCTCCCCTACTTCTCGCCATCGTTTAGTTGGATTCCAAGTTTAGTATTTGGTTTCCAGGTTTTTCTTTTTTTTACGGATACGTGCATTCTTAACAACCTTGCGCACGGCCTAGTTCCCCGACCGGTGGATGGCCTTGAAACGTTCCACATTTCATCAAGTGACGAGCGTCTTTGTCGACCCAAGGGAAACTCTTCACAGAAAGCGTTTAATGTGACTGGGATGTGTTGGGCTGTCACGCTGTCAGGCCTTATCTTGCCGCAGAAGAAATTCAAAGTATCTTAAAGGCCATACTGTCAAATTACCGTCCACTCTGTCTGACGCGCGGCTTTTTGGGGTGTGGGTCATTCAGCTGTCGCCAGCTATACTTCATGTCCACAGATGTTAACGCTGTCCATTCTAACCACAGAGCAAAGTTACTGTTACGGTCCAAGTGCTGGATGCAGAATAAGAATTTTGTCTGCATGTTTCGGTAATAGGGTAAGATCCATAATATTGGCTTTCTGACCGGGTAGTCTTCAAGTAGACTTCCTGACGTGTTGTATTACGCTCAAATTAAGAACTGGCTCCAAGAGGTACTCAGTATCCATTGGCTGAAGACATGTGAGTGCTCTATTTGAGCCTACTAATCGTATGTTACTGCAAAGTCTCATGCCTAGTCACATTCAAGACGTCACATAGTTTCCAGGTGCTAGCCCTCCTTAGCTTTTGCATTTTTGTCAACTGTCCCCTTGCAAAAATAACGTCAACAGTTCGGCTGCTTCACCCCTTCGGCTCCTTACTGCTACGTCGCCCGAAGGATGCACGAGGGCTGGGATAGTGCCAAGTTTCCCAAGCCTAGACAGGGGAAGTATAGAGCAGAGTTTGGGTTCAAATCACGGACCTTCTGGTCGTAAGTTCGCGCTCAAGCCACTGAGCCATCTCGCTTGGATACTGCCAGATTGCCCAACCCTCGTGTGGACAGTGACTCTCCAAGACGTTGCGTTGCGCTGCGCCGCCATCCCCCTAACCCGTATATCCGCACTCTCCCATATTATGATCCATCATCATAAAAAGCATGATATTAGTATTCAGCACTGATGCTTCGCTGCCATACATCTTTACCAACTGCTGTCTCACGGCTCATACTTTTGAGTCGGCGGCTAGGGGTAGGGGCTCCGGACAAACCCCAACACCCTCTCACTGATTTTCGAGTCATAAGCTCAAGATGAGTACCCAAGCCAAACCGCTTTCTGGGGACCGCGTGATCCCCACTGCGCCTGGTTGCAGACACTAGGTACCTCTCCCGTCCAGCTTTTTTTTTCCTTCACAATAAGCCTTTTCAATAAAATATGGTTGTATGGCAGTGAAGCGTCGGTGTTGAAAACTGATGTCGTGCTGTCGATGATGGTGGTGATGATGATGACGATGATGAGGATGACGATGATGATGCTTTCTGCGGCCTGGCCAACCGGAAAGTATCATTAGTTGCGGACAACTTGTTTTACTTTCTGCGGACGACTTAAAATCTTGGAGTTCCAATGCTAGTGCCCCCCAAATGGATGTAGACGCTGCCAAGCAGTGGTCGTTGGACTGACAGCTTCCTCTGAATGATGAAAAGTGTGTCCATATGTCGTTTGGAGCGAATGCCTTTGTTATGCATGGTGAGAAAGAACCAGAAAACATCATGAGGATAGATGCCAAAAAGGATTTGGGCATCTGGGTCTCCTCAAACTTGTCCTTCTCCCTACACCATGAGAAATCGGCCCGAAAGGCATTCGGGAATTTACGGATGATGCGACGCACCTTCCCCCGTATTAGTCACATGGAATTCCAAATACTCTATGGGGCCTACGTCAGGCCGCTCCTGGAGTACGCCAACCAAGTTGTCTACTCAGGACGCACGAAAGACCTCATCCTCATTGAGCGTGTCCAGTGAAATTTAAAAAAATAAATCGTTCAGCTGTAGCGCCCTTTCGGTGCCTAGCTGCCATGCCACCCGAAGGAAGCACGAGGGCTGGGATACTGTCAGGTTGCCCAAGCCTAGACAGGGGAAGTCGAGTGGCGGAGGTCGGGTTCGAACCACGGACCTTCCGGTCAGTAACTTCGCGCTCTAACCACTTGAGCCATCTCGCCCCCAACTTGTTTAGTATTGCTTAATAAAATGTTGTGGGTGTCCGTCAGCTGTACCTTTGACACTAAAGGGTGCTGCTGATCTCTAGCTTGTAAAAGGGTTCTGTGTATTTTTCCTTTTTGATTGTACCCAGGTAGTGAGGTCTTAAGGGCCGAATTAAGAATGGATTGCTGTTGCACCGTCAGGTTTCATTTAACAGGTTAATCTTCACTGCCCAGTTGCAGGTGGATGGGAGAACGGTCTGCGGGAGTGCTTAATCTTTATGGCTTCTCGTCCGCCGGAGCTGAGTCCCTCCGGAAATCATCATGCCGGGGGTCAGAAGATCGCTGGGAGCCTCTTACTGCATGCTTTCTGACACACCATGTGGGGATGGCGATTAGCCAGGTATAATTTCACGGACTTGGATAGCCACCACTCATTATTCCATCGAATTCAATTCGGAAGGAAACCACATAAACCGGATGTTACATCTTACTAGAAGATTTTGGGAGTTCTCAGTAAGTGACGTCTACCTCTACCCTCTCTAACCACCTCCTCTGAGCCGAAAATTAGGCAGACAGGGCCGTTTGATTCTAGACGCGTGTCAGCCTTCTAAAAGAATGCTTCGATGCTATAGGTATGCGCCCAACTGGTCAACGACACTCGACTCAAGGACGTAAGAAGACGGGAAGAAGAGTGAGCGTTCTACTATTTGTAGGGTGGAACTGACTACCACCTTTATAGATGGTCATAATGATGCTATCTCTCATCCAATGGATAGCCTTCAACTGATCCTGAAGAATTTAGGCCGCTAGGCGGCGAAGCCGCTATCTAGGAAAGTAAGTGTTCTATGTCTGGTGCTTGCGCATGCAGCACTATGTTCCTGGAAAATTTTGAGTCCATATTCACCTGCTGCACTGGTACAAGTACCGTGTTAGAAACTAAGACCATTAAATAGATTGCTGTAAATGTGCATTATATCCGCGTTGACGTGGTAGATGTGCACAAGGTGAGCAATAGAGGCGTCCTGCTATTTTCAAGATACCTGTGAGACGGCCCTGGTGAACAGTCTAACTTCCATACTGCAGAAGATTTGGAACGAAAGCAGAATACCAACCGAATGGAGTTCCTGGACCTCACCCCAGTTTTCAAAAAAGGGACAAGAACTTCATGTGAAAACCATCGTGGCATCAGCCTGGTATCCGTCGCATCTAATGTGCACTCGGGCATTATTTTGCACAGGTTGACTGATCATCGGAGAGATAGATTCGTGAAAATCAAGTTGAGTTTCGTCGTGGTCGAGGATGCATCGACCATATCTTTATCTTGAGACGATTTCTTGAACAGCGCCACTGCTTCAAACGTCCCACTTTGGTTGATTTTATTGGTCTGAAATCTGCTTCTGATTCTATCGAACGTGAGAGCCTTTGGCAGTGTCTGGTGATCAAATGTGTCCCTTCGAAATGTATATCCATCATGAAGGCAGTGTATGGGAACTCCTGTGGACGCGCACGAGTATACAGAAAGCTTTCGTCTGAGTTCACCACATCCAGTTCTGTAAGACAAGGCTGTTCTCTCTCACATTTCCTCTTGAACTTTGTCATTCACATGCTTCTCGAAATTTCTCCGCCCGTGTCTGCAACCTCGAGAGTCGAAACGCTCCTGATACGTTCCTTCACAGACATTGAGTATGTGGACGGTATAGCAGAATTGACACTGTGGCGGTGCGATCCATAGTGCTTTATGGATCAGAAACGTGGCACCTGTGCGCAGAGGACGTACGAGAGATGTCATCGTTGGTGTACACGAGAAGTCTATAGTGTCCGGTGAATCTAAGATTTCAGCATTTCTACTTGGGCCGCTGACTGGTGGTTTTTTAGCCGTGAGATGTCGATGTCTGGGTTTCGAAAGTGAGCTGGAAACATTATAGGTCAAAAAGATTATTCAGCTGTAGCATCCTTTCGGTGCCTAGCTTCTATGCCATCAGAATGAGGAACGAGGGTTGTGATACTGCCAGGTTTCTCAAGTCTAGACAGGGGAATTCGAGAGATAGAGGTCGGGTTCGAACCACGGACATTCCGGTCAGTAAGTTCCTGCTCTAACCATTGTGCCATCTCGCCCCATGTGGAGTATGGAGTGGGATACCGACGGACTAAGGACTGTTTTGGAGAGGGCGAAATGTCGCTGAATATGCTGTACCCCCAATGACCGAGTCATTAAGTGGGCGGACATCTGGCTAACCTTCATCAGTTAGGGTCGATTTTCTTTGTAACTGACAGAACTTAGGAGGGAGGTAACTCCTATGTTTGTAACAGTCTCTTGAAGAACTTCCATATGTTACCGGTAGCTAACCGTATTAGTCTTTTAGCTATGAAATTCTCTAGAAAATGGAGGATTTTTTGTTTCGTTCGATCCGGACAGTAGATACAGCAACACTGGTGCTTCATTCGTTTGTACTGGAGACTACCGAACAAAACCCTTCGGGGTTATGTCCCTCGGTGCTGGTGGGCCGTCTGAGGCGTTTTGGAATTAAGAGTCAGTTTAAGTAACGTAGGCTTGCGACGAGTGTGTAACTAGGGCGGTAGCTAAGACTTTATTGCCTACTTCTCTGCATATGGTGGTGAATGGGTGTCCCCTTCAACTTTTCCGGTACCTGGTGAAAGACAATTGGTCTAACTACCGACTGCATATTATTTTAGTTTCATTGCGTAAAAGATTTTGAAACAGTTAGGACCAGGCACCCGTGTGTGATTCTTAAGTCTCCGAGCCATCTATGGGGCTATTGTGCACATGATCCTTGTCGGAATTATTTGGATGATGTCGGTTAGTGGGTTGATCGTCGTTTCGGTCTCCGTGACATGTCGTCGTTCTGCCTTGGCGTGGCTTTTTCCGAAGCCCACCTGGTTGATCGCATTGCGAAGTTAATGGGAACAGTCACTTAGGGGGCGAGCTTCCTAGGCCATATCCACAAAACAAATTTTTGATTCTTTTGGGTGTTTGTTTTCGTGACGATGGAGCTTGTTCTCACAGTTGCGTTATGTATGTTCTTTGACGGCAGAGCCACGAAGACAGATTACAGGCGGTTTGGGTTCGTTTACTTAAACATGTATGGGTGAATCGAGACTGCCTTCGATATCCAGTGGATTGACTCCTGTGAGGTACCGCTGAGCGTCAACATTGAAGTATTTTTCCGCTGCTGCATCTTGTTTAGTTGCCTGTCATCCAATTTGGAAACTCGACATCGTGGATTTCCAGGAAAAATTTTGGCTGATCGTATCCTGTCTCAGTAGCTCTTCACCTTATGGGAATACATCTAGCAGGATAATCATACCGTTAAGTACATCGCTCATATTAAGGAGCTGCACAAAGGTTTCAGGAGCCTTCTTGAATGACTGATTTGGTCTGTCGGATAAATCGTGCTTTTTAACGAGAGTGCCTTGGAGTCACCTTGAGCTTCGCTGCAGGAATTTCCATGCCTCCACCGATGAGAAAAGAACGGAGAATGTACCACTGACTGCTAGCCGTCAAAACCGGACTCGGATTCATTTCTCAGTTCCCTCATAACGATGTGGCAAGCTGGTGCACTGTTACAGATTGGCCGAATATGACCGCCTTTTTTCATAATTACGACATTCGGCTCATCGCAACTTGAGCAACATAAACAGTATGTCGCAGAAGTTGCGAGTGTCGAAAACTTCATTATTCGGAAATCTGTAAGGGTGGTTATTCGCCAATTCTGGTCGAAGTTAGATTCGTCTATGTGGTGGCGACATGACAATGTGGCCTTGTACACTCCTGGAGTAAAGTTTCATCAAGACTCACACCAGATGTACGTACATTCGTATGAACATCATGATGTTGTCCCCAAATTTTACAAACATTTTTCGACTGAATGCAAGGTGTTCCGTTTATTCAGTATGTCAGTTGAGAGAGCTTCGAAATGGAGGCAAAAGACTAGACTCAGGATGGCGATTGACAACAGTGTCCACTCTACCGTGACAGACAGACCGGTCTCACGTCAGTGCCACAAATGTAAGAGGTTGTAAAATGCTGGCCCTTGGCACTCCTAATTCTGGAAGTGGTTTCTCTTTAGTTACTTCGGAGACTTATGTAGCTGCTCGAATAGGCCAACTTGTCTGCTAAATCGCTGAGTTCATATTTGAGCATGGAATTTGAGTCTGCTTCTACTAAGTATTGTAGTTTTAAATGTAAAATGCTCGCAGAACCATTTAGCAGAATTATTTAGGTTAATTAGAGTGGTTTGCGCTTCTAAAGGCAGAGGATCCAAGACGAGCTGTATCGCCAGGTTACTCAATGTTTATGAGCGAACTTTTCGGGATTATTTCGACTCACGAGGTGTTAGATGAATACTCAAGGAGCACAATATTTAAGGAAGTAAAGGGAAAGAATGTTAGATGGTACCTTCGCCTTGCACCAGGGAATGTGATAAACTCGGG
>NW_008752144.1:148547-156168 GCF_000715545.1 Opisthorchis viverrini | reverse complement strand
CCACTGAATGTGATAAACTCGGGATATAGTTTATCGTAGACACACTTGTCCACAGGGGTAGATATATAGAGCTTTATTGAGGGATAGGTATTTAGAAGGGAAACCATTCATGGTCACAGTATTTGGCATCGAGGGAGTCGAAATCAGCTTTCAGAGAAAAGCAGCTGTTTGTCGTCTGAAGTGGTGGCGCACTTTCAGCACTTGTCGCTATACAATACTGTTGGGGATATCAATATCCCCCAGAAAACGCTGTGCTTTTATGTGTGCTAGCGAACTCCTGGCATCTTCAAGGTCAAACTATGAAAAATCAATGGCCTATTGATACTCCAAGGAAATTTAAATCCGACCACGTACAGGATACCATTCTTTCCACTGACTTGGGTTCGGAAGCTCCGGGCATCGCCTGTTGATCGTGTGTTGTTGGATTATTAAAGTTTGTGTCCGAGGTTCTCGTCTTCTTACTATTCGCCGTGCTAGGAGTCTGTATCAAGCAACATAGCTGGGGATAGAGTATTGCCACAATCCGCATTATCATATTGTTTGCTCGCTGCGTGACCGAACCGTAACATATTTGGCGACGCAAGATGGAGGCAGAACAACTCAAAGTAATGTTTGAGCAACAACTGCAACTCATCAAAGTACTTACGGAGCGACTATCAACTACATCTTTGGCTTCACCGGCGGCGTCGAGTGTCCCACAGTCGGTTGATGGAATCGCTGGCAGTATCAACGAATTTTGCTATGAACCCTCAGCTGGCATAACGTTTGATGCTTGGTTTCGTCGCTATGAAGACCTGTTCAGGGTCGATTTTTCACTTCAAGATGATAGTTGGAAGGTTCGCCTCCTGCTCCGCAAACTTGGACCCGCAGAGCATGATAAGTACGCTAACTATATTCTGCCAAAAAACCCGCGCGATTTCACTTTTGATGAAACGGTCAACACGCTTTCACAAATATTCGGTGAGCAAACGTCACTTTTCAACATCCGTTATCGATGCATGAAGCTAGTGAAGAGTGATGCAGACGACTTCCTCACATATTCTGGCATCGTGAACCGAGAATGCGAACGGTTCAAACTCGGATCGTTAACGGAAGATCAGTTCAAGTCGCTGATTTTCATATGTGGTCTACAATCCCCGAAGGATGCAGAAATCCGTACCCGACTCCTCAGCCGCATCGAGCAGGACCCATCCATGACGCTGCAGGCCGTCACCTCGGAGTGTCAACGGTTGCTTAACCTGAAGCATGACACCGCGATGGTCCAACTCGGGGGTCATGGCGGTTCCGAGGTTCATGCAATACACCAGGATACGCAACAGCCTGGCCCTGTCAATTCTGGCCCAACCAAATCGACCTCGCAGTGTTCTGGTCCGAAGCAAAACAAAGGCTCAAAGAAGACACCACCTTCACAATGTTGGCACTGTGGAGCCTGGCACTTCGTCAGGTTCTGTCCTTACAAGAAGCATCGGTGCCGCCAATGTAAGTCCGTGGGACACAAAGATGGATATTGTCAGTCACTGATGCATACGGCCTCTGCTGTTTCAAAGCAATCATCACGCATCCGTCCCAAACCGAAATCGAACCCTGTTGGCTCCTCTCTCAGTTTGCTGGCTACTTTCCAGATCAACACGCCAGGTAACCGGAAGTATCTGACAGTCACCGTAAATGGTCATCCAATCCGTCTGCAGTTGGACACTGCGTCGGACATTACCATCATTTCGGAGAGGCTTTGGCGCACGCTCGGGCAACCTCCGATCAGACAAGCAGCTCGAACTGCAACCAGTGCCTGCGGTGGAGAGTTAAAACTTTCCGGTGAGCTCCAGTGCTGTGTATCTTTTCGAGGAACTACATTTGTGGGGTCGTGTTATATAACGGCAACTGAGTTGAACCTATTGGGTCTTGATTGGTTCGATCGCCTTGGGTTAGCCGACATTCCAATCAGCGCCGTTTGCAATGCAGTTCAGTCTCCTACAGCGCATCCAGATCATGCATCCGACATTATGGAGCGATTTCCAATTGTTTTCCAGTCCGGTCTCGGTCAGTGCACTGCGACACAAGCAGTCCTCCACCTCGTGCCGGGAGCTACGCCAGTCTTCCGTCCAAAGAGACCAGTTCCGTACGCTTCCCTCCCACTGGTAGATGCCGAACTTCAACGGTTGGAAGAACAAGGCGTTCTGTCCCCTGTATCCTACTCTGCCTGGGCAGCGCCGATCGTTGTAGTAAAGAAACCTAACGGTGGCATCCGCATATGCGCCGATTTCTCAACCGGCCTAAATGCAGCTATCCAGCAGCACCATTATCCACTACCAGTACCCGACGATCTATTCACTGTTCTGAACGGTGGGAAGTTCTTCGCCAAAATCGACCTGGCTGAAGCGTACCTTCAAGTTGAAGTCGCACCAGAATCACGCCCACTACTGACAATCAACACACACCGCGGGCTGTATCAGTACAACCGTCTTCCGTTTGGCGTCAAAACCGCCCCAGCAATTTTCCAGCAATTGATGGACACCATCCTTTCTGGCATTCCAGGTGTGGTCGCATACCTGGACGACGTGCTGATCGTTGCTGTTTCCCCCGAAGAGCTTCGTGAGCGAATCAATGCCGTCTTACTGCGCATTCAGGACAATGGCCTCCGCCTCCGTCCCGAGAAGTGTCAATTCTTCTTGACAACTGTGAAATATCTTGGGTTCATTTTTGACGCCTCTGGTCGCTATCCTGACCCGGAAAACGTTCGAGCTATACAGCAGATGCCACCTCCTAAGGATGTACCATCATTACGTTCCCTTTTGGGGTTAATCAGCTACTATTCGGCATTCCTGCCTTCGTTGCACGACATCCGGCCCCCGCTAAATCGGTTGCTTGGAAAGGATGTCCCCTGGTGTTGGTCAGACGAATGCGAGGAAGCATTCTGCAAACTAAAGACGATGCTCAGTTCTGATCTGCTACTTACCCACTACGACCCAAAGCTGCCGATCGTTGTGGCAGCTGATGCCTCTAATTTTGGTGTCGGTGCCGTCATTCTACACGTCTTTCCAGACGGATCGGAGAGGGCCATTATGCATGCGTCGAAATCACTAACCCCAGCAGAACAGCGATACGCACAGATAGAGAAAGAAGCGTTGGCCTTAGTGTTCGCGGTTCGGCGTTTCCACAAAATGTTGTATGGCCGCCGTTTCACCCTACTTACCGATCATAAACCATTGCTCTCCATTTTCGGCTCAAGGAAAGGTGTTCCCGTACACTCTGCCAACCGCCTGCAAAGATGGGCCCTGATTATGCTGGGTTATGACTTCGATATTCAATATCGACGCACCACCGACTTCGGTCAGGCCGATGCATTATCTCGGCTGATCAACAACCAGCCAACACCCGAAGAAGACACGGTTATTGCGCATGTTGCATTTGAGGACCCAGCCGACCCACAGTTGGTCCAGTCCGTTCGTGCCCTGCCCGTGACAGTAACAGAGGTTCAAAGAGCTACCACAGCTGATGGAACGCTTCAAAAGGTGATCCGATTCATGAATTCTCGGTGGCCTTCGAATCTCAAAGATGATTCCCTTCGACAGCTCTTTCATCGCCGAGATGCATTAGCGATCGTAAAAGATTGTTTAATGTTTGGAGATCGCGTGGTGATTCCGCAACCTTTACGCCATCGAGTTCTTCGTCAGTTCCATTCTGGACATCCAGGAATCAACCGTATGAAGTCAATAGCTCGCAGTTACGCATACTGGCCGCACATGGACCAGCACATCACTGATTTTGTAAAACGCTGCTCCCGATGTCAACAAGCTTCAAAGAATCCGCCACACCAACCACCGGTTCCCTGGCCTCGACCTGAAAAGCCCTGGTCTCGGATCCACATTGATTACGCAGGACCGATAAATGGCACTTTTTATTTGGTTTTGATTGACGCTTTTTCCAAGTGGCCAGAAATCGTTCCGGTGTCATCTCCAACAACATCTAGTACGCTGAGAGTGTTATCCAACATTTTCAGTCAGCATGGATTACCGGAGTCCATAGTCTCAGACAATGGTTCGCAGTTCACCTCTGCTGAGTTCCGCGACTTCTGCACTCGACATGCGATAACACACGTTCGTTCACCACCGTACCACCCACAATCGAACGGTCAAGCAGAAAGGTTCGTCGACACATTCAAGAGGGCTTTGCTTAAAGCTCGAGGGGAGGAGACATCCGTCGAAGCCCTTCAGAGATTCCTGTTTGTGTACCGAACGACCCCGAATGACGCTTTGGCAAACCACCAGTCACCTGCAGAGGCACTCATGGGCCGTAAACTTAGAACTGTGCATTCTTCCATGTTGCCAACACAACCTACTGAGTCAAGGTCCATACCGGTGGCAGTTGGAACTCCATTCAAGGTGGGAACGCCCGTGCTTGTCCGTGACTATCGCCCAGGACATGATTCATGGATTGCAGGTCGTATCCTGCGCAAACGCGGTAGTGTAATGTACGACGTGTCGGTTGGTCAAGACACCTGGACCAGACATCAAAACCAACTCCGCTTTAACAGCACGCCGGAAACTCAAGTATGTTCGGGTAGCATACCGTTGGACATATTGCTCGATACTTTTGAGCTGAAAACTGAGACAGCTTCGAAAGAGGAGAGTGTGACCGGCAGCTCAGTATTTGATCCAACACTTCTTCCCAGGCGGTGGACAGACCGATGCCGCCGCCAGCCGGAGCGTATCCAGGTCAACCCCCGTCGAGTACGTTACTGACTTTTCACAAGGGGAGGTGTTGGGGATATCAATAGCCCCCAGAAAACGCTGTGTTTTTATGTGTGCTAGCGAACTCCTGGCATCTTCAAGGTCAAACTATGAAAAATCAATGGCCTATTGATACTCCAAGGAAATTTAAATCCGACCACGTACAGGATACCATTCTTTCCACTGACTTGGGTTCGGAAGCTCCGGGCATCGCCTGTTGATCGTGTGTTGTTGGATTATTAAAGTTTGTGTTCAAGGTTTTCGTCTTCTTACTATTCGCCGTGCTAGGAGTCTGGATCAAGCAACATAGCTGGGGATAGAGTATTGCCACAATCCGCATTATCATATTGTTTGCTCGCTGCGTGACAGAACCGTAACAAATACAACTCCGACCAAGGCGAAATCCAACTTGACTATCGCGAATCTGCCTCCCAATGAAGTAAAAGATGTTCAACACTTAACAGAGGACGTCATTCTCCATCGTTCCTACGCTGCGCGTTAACCTCGAATCAGCCGCCAAGGCCGGTCTACTCTGTCCAACTTGGGCACTTATATTATCTACTAGCATCACGATATCTGCCATTCTTTCTGACCGAAGCCAAAAGTAAATATCTTGAAAGCTGCTCTAACCCCAGTGCTGCCGCCTGTTGAAAGTATGCCTACACAAGTACACATCGTTTATCTCGTTGATCTCGATTAAGCCAGTCAACTGAGCAGCTCAAAGACGACTGTTTACTTGAATCCATTCCAGTAAATGGTATTTAGTCCTAAGGGTGAGTACAACTCCCACGCCTTAGATAACACGAACCATTGCATCAGGACTACCAGACACCTGAGATGTACAGTGTAGGAAACCCGGTTCGTTCCGATCCTTTTTAGGTTTATTGAAACAACATATATCAGTCCGAAGAAAAAGCGGTATCTGAGCAAGAGATGCTGTTACCCATTCTGAGTACGAACGTCAAAAGGAGCCATGTGGAACAGTATTTTGTACTTCCTAACAATTTATCTTCAATTATTGCGGGGCAAAAGTTTAGACACGTACCACGTGGCTGCTAAATGAATTAGAGTTACAGGGATCATCGCCGAATGATATGTAGGGGGCGAATAATACTCTTTGTCCAGGTCGAAGGGGCTTGGCTAATGTCGAGAGCTCTACATAACTCGGCGGTTAAGGTGCGAGTCCGCTGACTGAAAGGTCCGTGGTTCGAACTGAACCTCCAGATCTCGACCGTTGCTGCTCGGGTTTGGGCAGACTGACAGTATTTCAGCCGTCTTGCTTCATTCAGTTGGCATGGCAGCTAGGCACTGAAAGGGTATTACAGCCGATCATAGCATTATATTTATTTACTCCACTATGAACATCTGACTCAGAAACTGCCCTCAAGACAGTGGGGAATCTATAGCTTTGTTCGGGGACTCGTCTCTTATATCCGGACTCAAAAATTCACACCGCGAGTCAGCGGTGTGGGCTAGTGGCTTAGGAGTCTGGAGCCGCACCAAGTTAATTGCAACGTTTGTTTGTTTTTCGGGGGTGTTGAATAATTAGTTGGCCGACAGTAAACAAATGGGTGATCGGAGTGTGCGTTTCTAATCCGTCCTTTCTCGGAAGGAGATAGCATTGTTGCCTGTATAAAATGGACCTGCTGCATGCCTGTCCTCACTTCCATTGCAGAGAGCATTATGAATTTACCTCCAGACCACCACTTAATGAGAATTCTCGCTGTATGAGCACTCGCCGTTCTTTGTCCACTGGTCTTTGCGGCAGAGCCAAACCTTAAGAATCTGAATTCAGTCAGCATAGCCTTCAGGGTCATTACAACACAGAAACCTGACCATCACTTCATGGTGAGAATTACATCAGGATAGTAAATTAATGTGAATGAGCAAAACAGCAAGGCTGAGAATGAAAATCAGGTATCGAACCACAAGTTTGGCAGTACTACGTTAGTTCAGGAACCACTTCCAAGCAGAGATCAGTGTGAGTAGCCGAGTTAAAGGTCACCGAGTTCGCTCCGCATTGATGTCGCGTTTGATCAGTTTCACAGTGTTTTCACTTTTGAATTGGTTGGTTTTGGTGATAAACGCAGGGCAGCCAAGCTCCCTCGAATCGGCTGAACAAACTGAAATTTTGTTATTTTGAATACAGCTAGCCAGAAAATGAGATTTTCTATTGGTCATGTGGTTACCACAGGTAGTTCTATGAGGGATATCGATTTATCGTGGATCTTGGGAACATTTAGATCCTGTCTTCGACTGTGCTGTTTTCGTCTCAAGCTATACAATGGTAGAAAGCTGACCAATGTGTTCTGACATCTCGGGTGCACCATTTTCTTAGTGCGTCAGATGCGCTTGCTGATGACATATTTACGCTGTTGTTGGCATCGCCGAAAATTTAGCTGAAGAAAATGGCTGCCATGGCTTTCAGATGACTAGCAACTGTTGTTCAGGGTGCGATGTTTTTCGTCACCTAGATTTTCTGGGGGTTCAATGGAAAGAGCGTAAGCAATCTGATCACAACGACCTTGTTCGTTCTTGAATGTCGATATGAAGATTGCGTCAGAATTTGACCGACCTTGCACTGGTGTTTTGGAAAACATGCAGCCTTTTGTTTTCCGTACAAAACACACTTATGAATGTTAGCTCCACGGTATGCCGTGAACTGTGAATGTCAAGGTAGACTGCCGCATGTGGATTTGAATTCGTCTCATAGTGTCGAATAGTTCTCATAAATGTTCCGAATATACGCACACTGTTGTCATGATGTGCTACCACTCAACACATCGGAATTTACAACAAATTCAATCAGCTTAACTGGAGAGACAAGGTACATCGGTATATATATATATATATAATATATAATATATATATAATATATATATATCTATATAATC
>NW_008752144.1:117749-148500 GCF_000715545.1 Opisthorchis viverrini | reverse complement strand
TAATATATATATATATATATAATCAAAGGTTTCTCGATATCGTCGCCATCACACTGCGCGGCGATGCTCTCATTCAATTGTTACCCCACACGTGCCCATTCTAGAAGACTGATGTCATAGGGCATACACCAGCGCGGGAACAGTTTTTTGGACTTTTCGTACAGGGCACTTTGTAATCCTTCATTCCGGACCTAACTTATCTCAGACAACTTTTTATGTGGGAGAAACTCATCTGTCAGCGAGGCACTCGGGACGACCCTGTTAATTGGGAATGAAGCGAATAGCAAATGTCCATCCCATGTCATCTTTATTCGTTTAGCGACATGTAACGCGTAGTTCTTTTGTCAGATTCCGACGATTTCGGCATTAACTTAATAGAAAAAAATCTAGTGAATAACAAGACCAAAAGAACAGCATCTGTTCGTGGTTGGTTTGTCTGACAAGGAATCTGGGATGAATGCAGTCGGGAAAGCAATAAGGTCATCTATTCAACTTGACAGTGAGATTTTGCGAGGTCTTAGACCAAATGCAGGGGTAACCTAGAAAAAACAGGTCGTTTCAGCCGCACCTTTTAATCGCTGCCGCACATCTCTGCTGATTTTCAGCTTAAACTTCAGGTTACCTTCCACTGTGAATAATATATGAAAATCGGGTTCCTTCTGGATCGGCGATCACCGACTTTTCGTCAATGCCATCTAATCTGTCCTAACCAGATGGTATCATCTATACGAACTGTGTTTCTGGTAAACCTCCTCACAGCCACAAAAATGGCCGGGAACAGCTGTACTCTTCCACACGTTCCTTTTAGTTTTAATGGCATACTGTTCTGACGCCGCTAGCGCTGAAATTTGGTCATCTTGAACCCTTTCCACAAGGCGCGCTTCACGTTGTACATAACCACTACCACAAA
Organism: Opisthorchis viverrini; assembly: GCF_000715545.1. NCBI lineage: Eukaryota > Metazoa > Platyhelminthes > Trematoda > Opisthorchiida > Opisthorchiidae > Opisthorchis > Opisthorchis viverrini. Next base: position 147,590 of record NW_008752144.1, on the reverse strand, counting down.
GTCGGGCGTCATATAAGGAGAAACACGAATGTCTCTGTCTAGCCTTTCTAGAAGTGTTTGCATTCCCTACTTTTTGAATATAATAGCACCTCAAAATGTGGTCATGCTGCAGTGGTTGATATATTGTAACCATTTCCAAGTCGAAACCTTGCACACCTAGTCATTCCGGACAAAGGCGAATACGCTCGTGGGGCTCAACTTTTCAGAACCCGACCACATCTTTGTCATAAACATCCAGTAACATTTGAATCTGATGGTCTTGATATTATGGGATCTTTTGCAAGGATCCCCGGCCAACTTTGTAAACATTTCTGCCGTTCAGAATAATCAGCTGACTATTTCGTTAAGCCAACAAGTAGTTAAGGTCAAAAGTCCACACCATTTTAGAGTTTCATACCTGTGCAAATTGGTCGGCTAGCGCTTTGTCCTCTGGAAACTAGCCTGTTCAATATGGTTGGAGACGTGTGTTTTACCGAGCTTTGTGCGGTCCGATATCTTTACCCTCGGAACAAATCTTGTTTGTGGGGAATTCCCCGTACCGAATGACATTGTATGTTGATTCCATGGGTGCCCTCAAAGGGGAATCATCGTCCTAGGGAACTCGTTTCCTCTGTTGTTACGGCTGTTTGCGCTGGGCGACGTGGACCGAGTAGAACTGATAAATGTGTTTGGTTCCCGGACGATCACCCCATTTGCTACGTGCTCTTACTGCTTGTATTTTAGCTTATCATTTCTATACGTCTGACCCATAAGAGGTGCGTCGCAGTATTGTTATCTCACGTACTATACCCCTTGGGACACGCCAACCGTCGTGGCCAAATGCATCCAGTTTATCAAACTGTGTTATTGATGTCAAGTCAGATGTCAGTCTGATGAGCTGACCATAGGGTCGAGTCATTCACTGCTTTGCACATCCATATGCCAACTTTTGTTTGAACTAACTACTGATCAAAAAACTTTTTCCGGTCTCTTTTTAGAAAGCCTATTGAAGACGACACCGTGGATATAAATTTTTCACTTTTCATTTGGACGTGATCTTGTTCTCCCCGTATCTCTGATCCTGACACAGGACGATGTCCTGGCTTATTGATTCCTATCGGACCTTCAGAGGCTACTTATGGTCAGACTGGTTCTGGCTACCGCATCCTGTCACCTGGGCTGAAGTTCAAACATACAGCAAGGGATACGAGATTCCCTCCTTTCTTAAAAGGTGTCTCCTTGTTGCATCTGTCCTATCTGTTCTCCGTTATGTTCTCACTCAGTAAGTACCTGGTTACTATTCGAACGCTCATCTCACTTCTTCAGTTTCATATTTGTCCCACTGGGACAACATTTCGGGCTACGACTACCCAACCGATCATCCGTATCCCCGAATGCGCTGCTTGAGAGCACCTTTTCAAAAACACGCAGACCCTCAAGGGAAACTATTCAGGTATTTTGTACACGCCAACTCTGCTTTATATCTCACGATAGGAAATGTCCGAGGCTTTAAATATGGACCCAAAGATAGTGGAATTTTGGTTTCATAAAAGAAGGAATTTGAGTAAAACTCCTGTGATTTTAAAGTTTTCCGAGTCAGGGTATGTTGTTAGCCAGCGCGATCCACACATGTGTCCACATTTTCCATTCTACAGGTGGAAGTTTTGTTTTTACACGACCATGTTTTTCTACGGGGTCTATGTTCTTCATGATGTAAGTTTTGCAACTTTTCCTGTATTGCTCGTGACACCAATTGTAGAAAGACTACTTGTATGACACCAGCTTGACCATAATCGGTTATCCAAAACATGTGAGTCTCCTCTTTGAATTTGTTAGCAGTTTGTTCTACTGGTGCTTCTCAACCAAGGTAACCTGTTTCGCCAATATGAGAATGGACAAGCATAATATGCAGTATATATATAATATTATATATATATATATATATATATGTATATATTAACAATCTCCCAGGGACATACTATGATTCATGAGTGCCCATAGAGACCACTAATGTTTTGGGCTGTCTATTCGTATACCATCGCTCAAACACCTGACAGTGTGAAGATCCGGTTAATCCAACACTCATCTGGTTCGAATCCTTCTTGGGTCAGTACTACATGGGTGGTCGTAGGGCGATGAGAGATAGTTGGCGCCAGGAATCGTCTTACAACTATCGTTTGGTTTTTACTGCAACAACTTTCGTATCAGTGCGAGCATCTTCCCTGAAAGAAAGCACTATTAACGCTTCACTCAAATTCTGTCGTGGAAGTCGTTTTTTAATAGGTATATGCGAATAAGTTGGGCTAGCATCGACTGAAGATTTCACTTACAACCTTAAACGAATGGGATTATAGCGCGCCAGGACCAGCGGCTTTGTGATGCCCGGAGTATTTTCTGTTCATTCATTAATCAAGAGCACTGTTTTGACTGGTGAAGAGTTGGTAATCGAATTTCCGCCGGTGATTAACCCAAAGAAATGATCAAAATTTTATACGGCTAACTTAGAAGGGCTCCTGAGGACCTAAATGTTGCACTGCCATCTTTTCTAGAAAACATCACGCTGAACTATTGGCTGTCATGGTAAATTTTTTCATGCATTTATGCTGACTTTTTCTATCTTTCCGACCATCAAACGCTTTCTGAACGAGAACGACGGGGTACCGCTTCGGTCCAATTCAGTAGCGCGTGGCATACAATCAATCTCCCAGGGACATACTATGATTCATGAGTGCCCATAGAGACCACTAATGTTTTGGGCTGTCTATTCGGATACCATCGCTCAAACACCTGACAGTGTGAAGATCCGGTTAATCCAACACTCATCTGGTTCGAATCCTTCTTGGGTCAGTACTACATGGGTGGTCGTAGGGCGATGAGAGATAGTTGGCGCCAGGAATCGTCTTACAACTATCGTTTGGTTTTTACTGCAACAACTTTCGTATCAGTGCGAGCATCTTCCCTGAAAGAAAGCACTATTAACGCTTCACTCAAATTCTGTCGTGGAAGTCGTTTTTTAATAGGTATATGCGAATAAGTTGGGCTAGCATCGACTGAAGATTTCACTTACAACCTTAAACGAATGGGATTATAGCGCGCCAGGACCAGCGGCTTTGTGATGCCCGGAGTATTTTCTGTTCATTCATTAATCAAGAGCACTGTTTTGACTGGTGAAGAGTTGGTAATCGAGTTTCCGCCGGTGATTAACCCAAAGAAATGATCAAAATTTTATACGGCTAACTTAGAAGGGCTCCTGAGGACCTAAATGTTGCACTGCCATCTTTTCTAGAAAACATCACGCTGAACTATTGGCTGTCATGGTAAATTTTTTCATGCATTTATGCTGACTTTTTCTATCTTTCCGACCATCAAACGCTTTCTGAACGAGAACGACGGGGTACCGCTTCGGTCCAATTCAGTAGCGCGTGGCATTCCACAGTGAGTGAGGCCCGAAAACCGCCTATATGTTGGTAGATCAGGCTGATGTGGACTTTCCGAATCGGAAGTGGTATTCGCTTATTAACTGCGAGCTGAGTAGGTTAGCTACACAACCCCCGCCGAAGAGAAGCCGGTGGTGGGTCGTAAACACCTCAACCATTAGCATATCTGTCCACAGTTGTTGGCTAGCTATGCTGATGCTGGTTCTAAATGAAAAAAAAACTGATGCTGCCTTTCTTATACGAGGGACTTTCTCTTGTTCCGAGCAAAAGCAATTACACCTAGTATAACGAACTAGCACTTTAGAGGACGCCCTTGGGTTTGGCGCTGTCTGAACATCCTAACTCTTCGAGCATCCAACCTTGCGTAATAAGAGTAGTCTAGTGAAAGAAGGGTACCTAATCTATTCCGGTCCCACTAGGTCGAATTTCTGTCAAACTCTCTCCCACCCTAATCTTTCAGCAGCTTGCGCCTGCCTAACTGTTATAGTGGTCATGTTGACCCGCGTTTCTATCAAGTATTTTGATTACTTATTTTTCAAAATCATCCGAGGCAGTAGGGAAACTGCTATCCGTCGTTTTCAGGCAAATACACCCTTAGTAGATGCTACCATGGAAAATTATGCTTTTTCTGCTTGAATGCGACAAGATTGATGCATTTAAGCAAACGCTCTCTTTTTTGTGGAACGACCGTGGCTCCATTTCGTTTTATTCTCTTCTTCAGTATATGCCTTCAGAGATCCATTGGTACTATGTGATTGAACTTGGCTACTATCTGTCCGAACTATTCTGGGTCTTCTACGGCGTACGTCGTTCTGTAAGTTTAACTGATATAGCTTCTTAATGCATCGTGACAGTTGGTAAACCTCCTGTGATTTTGTATAATCTTTATCCCAACGTTTGGCCCAGGAAACTTAGGTTATCCGTTCTCAGGCTCCGTACTTATTTTGGAAACACGTTTCGTCAGCGAGGTCGTCAAAGCATTCCCTGCTACGTGCATTTTGTGCGTTGCACGTATTATTTTTCTGTTTGGTTTCCCATCTCCTGCTTCTATCTGATTATCTTTGGACTTGGGTTTTTCAAGAAGCACCCCAAAGCTTTCGCTGACTTTCCATAAAAAACACTTGGTGAATTCGAATCTTTTCAAGTCAGTTGTGACTTTGACCATTTACAAACATGTAGTGCCATTTTGGCAATAATTATCACATTTTGTCCCGTTTTCGACCCGTACGCGTGCGAGCTGTTATTCTATTCAGGCTCATCTTTCTTCGTAAACACGTACTTGAGAGGACACTCAAGAGGGCACTCAATTTATCCTCCGACATTAACTTATGCAGGTTGACTGATCACCAGGAGGTCAACTCTGTAAGATTCAAACCCGCGGACACAACGACCATATCTTTACTTCCAGACAGGTGTTAAAACGATACTGTTCCTACTGGTGACTAACCTTCGTTTCCTCTATGGAGACGTTCGTTTTTTCTTCATTAGAGGGCTGCTTTGGACTCCACCGATCGTCAGAAACCATGACACTTATTTGTTAATTACTTTTTTTCTTAAAGCTCCCCTCTTGTCTCTAGGGTTGAAATGATCCCGCAACACTCATTCACAGACGCTGAAGTGCTACCACGATACAAAGCTCATGTTTGCAGACCAACCAAATGAACGTGGGAGACGAATTCACTTAGTTGGGGATTTTAGTTTCCGTGCTGTTGCTTGCCGAAGAGAACAAGCTAAGGTAACTTCTACTAAACTCCGACACCAAGAGTAAAAACTCTGCATCGTACTTTTTGGATTGGGGATGCAAGATTTACGTATAAAAGACGTACGAAGACTCAATGTTTGGCCGTCAATGTCTCCGGGGCATTGCCCGGGTCTACTAGAAACTTCGGATCAACATAAAGTTTTTGGGCGAGGCGACCAACCCACGATAGACAAGATAGTCACACTCCTTCGGTTATGTTGCTTGTCCACGCACTTTGTAGTTTCGAGAATGATCCGCTGCTTCACAGCTGCTTTCGTTCATCCGTGCACAGGGTGCTGGTCAGTCTGTGACTGGACAACTTAGTGAGTAAGCCCTGGCTGGTAAGTGCAGTCTCATCGACCACTCTCCTCACCGGAAACAACTTCTCGTCCCGGAACATGACAGTGCAATGGCTCTCGTAGTCATGACTCAATCTCAGTTGGTTTTTTGCATTCAGACAATCGCCTTCGGTCCATGCCTGTCTCGATTTCACCATTCGCCGTCTGAGGTACTTAGGCGCCAAATGTGTGGCTCTCCTTATTTTTTTCCTTTAACAGCTAGAGTCCACGTACCTATGGTGTATGAGTTGTTCCTGGAGAAATTAACTGAACTGAATATCTCTGGTGTATGTCATATAAGGTATTCCTCCACAAGGGTGACCACCACGTTAAAAGAGGCGTTTAGGTCTCCTTGAAGGGTTGATCTCTCTCCGGAGAGGCGTCCTTGCTGTGGTGTCTTTCAGAGGGCTACCATACATCCATATGGCGCTCGTGTTGTTACCTTTGTCAAGAGCCAAGCACTGGAAATTCACTCTGGTTGGTGTGTTGCAATTGTTTTGTAGGAATCCGCTCGGTCCTTTGAAAGCTTGATGTTTCTAAACCAGAGTGCGACCGATATATCTTTTGGCTGACAACTGTGCAGGTGTTTCACTGTTTGAGACCATGGAACCACTCAGTTTGAAGAGTAGTGTATTTATGTGGAGCATATTGTACGTCTTCCGAATCAGCACCGCACAGCTGCGTTACCTATCCCGCAAGCATTATTGTTGAGCACCCGCAGCTTGTGTATGTGTTCGGGTTGGGGTCGTTTGGCATGGAGGGTCAATGTTGTCACGTATTCTCCGTGTTAGCTCCTTTGCATATGAAAGCTCGAAATGGTTCAATGGTTAAGTCGCGAAGTTACTAACCGGGAGGTACCCTGGTTCGGACTCGACCTCTGTCTAGGCTCGGACAACCTGGGAGTATCTTGACCTCCGTACTTTCTTCGGATGGTGTGGCAGCTAAGCACCGAAAGAGTACTACGGCTGCAACACTATTCATTACGCATGACTGTCTTGAATGAGTCGCAACTCCTGACTAAAAAATTTGCGACGGCAGTTGCGTCTCGTGTATCCACATGAAGCAAACATCTGTCTATTACGCATCCCAATCAGGTGGTCTGAAAGTCTATCCGATGAAAAGCATTACCGTGGGCATATGTTGATAAAGCAGGGGATATTATCACACGAAACTGTCTCTGGTATTTTGTACCTCCACTAGTTTTTTGCCAATCTTCTGGCGTTCTTCCAAGCCTAATATGTCCAGATATTTGCCTTTACATTTCAGTCAGCTAGTTTTTCCCTGTCTCCTCTTATAGGGTTGAAGAATCCTCATCTGGTTTCCATGGCTTAGACAATGGGTTGAATTAGTACTTTTACACATCTGGTTTTGTCCATCAACTAGTTTCTTCTTACTGCATCTACGAGACCTATTTAAACTCATCTTATACGGCCTCACCAGTCATTTGGCACGCCCAACCCATGATTGAAACTCAATTGTGTGGTTGCACTCTGCCGGCCTCGTGCTCGTTTGCAATTTAAAGGCTTTAGAAAAACTGATGATAGTTGCGCTCTCCATCCGTTTTCGGTTGCCGCATTTTTTGGATGTATACTTACTGAAAACGAAGAAAACTGAAAAACTGACTCTCCTCGATCCATTGTATAAAAACAACGAGAAGACCAGTTGCCAGTGGCAAACGTAGAACATTTCAGTTTTAGAGGTAGAAGGCGCGGTAACAAAGATTGAATGTCAAACTTCACACTATGTCCTATGAAATTTGGGGTCCAAAAAGTGTGGAGTGGGTCAGAGCAAATGGATGGACTAACTCATTACGTTTTTTGGCTATTTCACTCTGATCAATGTCGTTTCGCAAAGTTCGAACAACTTCGGTCTTTCGTCACGCAGCCGTGCTTGAGAATGATCATCTGTGTCTCGTTTCAGGGAAAGGCATGTGGTTAGGGACTTTCAGTTACGTGTTATTAGATGATATCTGTCAGCTGCAACTAGTGTGGAAACTGCCCATAGGTTTGTCGAATCCCCATGTTTGCTGCTACTTTGTTTACCTATAAATGTGGCAGATGATTCTCGGGTATGCGAAGTATATGTCCTGACCAGTGTCACCCGTGAAGTTTGAGTAGCTCATTCATTCCCTAAAACAATATGGGGAATTGCCAATCCGATGTTCGTACTAGATCCGGCCAGCACAGCGGAGGCACCGCTGTTCAAACGCTGAGAGTTTTCTTATACTCCCTCTGCGTAGAGGCCATGGTTCGGATCCGTAAAACACTATGCATAACACCGTCGTGGTGTATACTATGTTCTTGACAGATAAACTGAAGTCACACCGACATCATAGGTATCAGAATTTGGCAAAAGCTATCCTGGCCTTACTGATTCTAGGTGTGATCTTGTTTCCGACCAGTGTATCGGAATTCCTACAACTGTTTAGGCAAGCAGATTTATATGCCACGCCGATTGAAGGATCTGCAAGCATGAGATTTGGGTTTCATCCCATTTAGTAGCATTTTCCACTTTGCAGCTATGAGGCACATAGCAAAACGTGCGGTACAACTGTTTACGTTATTCGAACTGATTCACATCTCTGAAGGATCTGCATACTCGGTGCCTGTGGGCGAACACCTTGTGAGGATTTCGTGAGGATTTCATAGGCAGACTCAGGAATTTCGAACAGCACGACAATAAGGTTGGGGAGGAATAGAGAGGGTAGCCCTGTCTTACACTACTAAATTTGGTGAACCCAGGCGGCAGCTTGTCTATCCGTACACGTCCTAAGGAGTCCGCATACAGTGCCTTCATAAAGCATCGAAATTGAGAAGTGACACTTTTGATGGTCATAGTTTTCAACCACTGACAGAGTTAAAGATAGCGTTTAGCTCAAAAAAAGCAACCCTTGTGTCAAACTTTTGAAAAGGCGACGCTGTTCGGGAAGCTGTCTCATACCAGAGATCTAGTGGATGCATCCTTGTTTCTGGCGAAACTCCGCTCTGCTGTAAATCAGGTGACCGATGCTGGACGAACTAGGCAGTTGATGAACAGATCAACGTATACCTGGACTGCAACGAATTAACACACCTGAACCACCATCATTTAGATGTGTTGCTGAGTCTCATAAAACTATCCCCTGTCAATCATGGTGTTGCCCAAAAGAATGCCAGAGAGCGTTTCGGTTATTTTTGTTTTGTTTCTGTTTCAACGCCTTTGACAGGTGCAGACCACCCTTGCTGGTTGCCTTGCCGTGTCGCAATAATAAGGTCTCTCTCTGAATTTCTATTGTGGTTCGGGGGTGATGGCGGTATTCCACTGAATCTGTTTGGATTCTTCCAAAAAACGCATTGAAGGAACCTAGTCGATCTGCTTAGTCCATTGATCAAGACAATGATTCCCTAAATGAATTGCCATTCTGTCCTATCCATCAGTTATCTTATTTTGCGTCGCTGATCGAGTCACCTCACCACCGAAACAGAGGGCAATGCTTCAGCATTGACTGAGGAACTCACCGCTGAACGATACACACGTAATGTCACAACCGGGGATAGCGATGCAGTCTCTTCATAGTTTTTTTAAGGAAGCTGTAAAGAAGAGCGTTTCTTCGTGAATCAGTGTGGTAACGATGTTGATGAGGATTGGCGAAAAATAACCACCTGCATAGTTGTTACCTCTCAGTGAAATCGACAGGGTACTTGTGTTTTGTCGAAATATTCTTTGTCGGTTGCTACAAACAGAGCTGCATCGGGACGGCATTTAAGCCAAGTAGAACAAACTAAAACGCAATAGAATCTAAGATTAATGCTTAGCTGATATCCTCCAAACCAATGAAACAAAGTACCTTAATTTGGGTGTTCATGACGAAACGCAACTCACCAACTCAATGGGCCAAAAGTGAACCGTAAAAACAAGACTTTCGGAGTTCAAGAGCATTTCTGAAATGGTCGCAAGAATATCAAATCATTTCGATAACACGTTTGTTTTACAAAATTCAATGTAAGTATTGTGACAAAACGCATGGGACGGGTTTAAAGCGAAAATATAGGACACATTGAAGTCCATCCCACCGACCAACATCTGAAGACAAAAACTGAGAACCATGAAACTCAGTGATCTCCAAAGCGAGACCTTGCCGAAGAGCTGAGGACTTATAGCAGTGTTTCACCTTAGTCGTAGTCGCTATTCCTCAGAAAGGGGCCCATTCCGGGGAGGTGCTGAATCCCTTCATCTTTTGAGTGGATTGCAATGGTTATTCTTAGTTCTTCTGGCCTTGCAGCGATTTTGTTCTAAACGTTCTGCTGGCTTCTGAGAGTTGAACAACGTTCAACAGGATTACTGGAATTCTAAGCTAATAGACATTTAACCTTGTCCTCAGCAGTCACATAATCCAGACTGTAAGCCTCCACTTCGAAACAACGTTTATTATTCAGTATAACTTCGCACTTTACTCTTACACAGTTTACTTTGTCACGCACCTATGCGCTCCTACGCGAGAACAGCGTACTTCGTATAAACTGTTTTGGAGAAAAGCTCATACGTTGAGAAAATCGAACATATCCGTGCCATATGCGTTGTCCTTGTGTAACGAGTTTACACTAGCCGGCATGTTGCAAGGCCTCCTAGAATTTATACCAGGTCGGGTAAATAGTAATTCACATTAGCAGCTGATGGGGTTCACTTTGGTCAGTCGCATTCTGAGACGAGTTATCAGCCGTGTATCCCGGTTTTTGCACACCCGCGTATACTTTTGGGTTAGTGTACTTAACTGTAAATCTCCTCGGTGATTACCAAAGTCATCTCCGTTGTGTTTTTTGTACAAATGCGACTCTCTTTTGGTTTCCATAGGATTTTAAAGTGCTTGTCGTTCACCATATGGCAACGATCGGTCTTTTATCCTTCTCCTACATGACCAATCATCATCGTATCGGAGCTATCATTCTCGGACTTCATGACATTGCCGACTGTTGGATGGAGGTGAGCCTTGTTCTTGTGTGTAATTCGATTTGCAGATGGTCAGTACAAGAGTTACGAGTTATTTATCTGTCTGACTGGCCATACTGTTTTTCAATACTATGGCAAGGGAATTTTTGACAACTTGGTGCCAGCAGATTGCCAACATCACTTGCCATTGCTCGAGCTAGCATCTACAGCCTTTGGTGGGAACGCTTACTAGTAGGGGGCCATAGCAAAGAGTGAAGCCTGAGAGCCCCCGAGGTTAGCTGATTCTCAACCCTGTTCTTACGCACTTCTAACGGAACAGTAATTCGTATGCTTCACTGGTATGCCCATCTATGAGGCTAAGATCCTGGCGATAGGTCAGTCGTTGTCAGATTGTATTGGAATCTATTGTGGGTATCATTTGCAACTGGTCCAGATTCACAGCTTATGCGAGAAAAGAGAAGAGAGAAAAGAGTTCTCCACTAGGGAACTTCGGGATAGCACCGAAGAGAGCACGACCTTCAGAGTGGTTCCAACTTCGGTTTGATCACTGTTTTTCAGGTCACATAACAGTGGAACGCTCGTTTTTTTGCGTGTTTCAAGCTACTAGCAGAGTTTTTTCGTATAGTTCAGTTTCATGTCCATCTTACCATCAGTGAGCAAGAGAGACAGAGTTTAGGATTTGGTTGGCTTTCTCCGAGTTTTCCACTGTTTTTTATCAGTCTGTCTGACGAGTGAAGGACATCTGAGCAGAATCCAAGTTGAATTTCTTTGAATGAAGCCCATGTACCAAATTCTTTGCCATGGTCGATTGAAATGAAACCCTTTTGGAAGGGCGTGGTCTGTTTGTGTGCCTGCATTATTCTCACGAGGCCTGCCGGTAGTTTTCTATCCTTTTCGGAACCACCTTATGCATTTTCCTCGGTAGACTCATTCTTAGTGCATTTTCTGAGTGACAACAGCATGCTGAGTCACCAATGCTTGATTGTCGCACAACGACTTCAGTTTGTTCAAAGAAACTCCTCATGTGTCTAGAGGTTAAAAGTGGGAGGGCACATGGGGTGAGTGGTAATTTACGTCGAACACGCGACATCCCTATACCTCTAAAATTCGGTCTGGCAATTTGATAGAATCTGGTAAAGCCGCTGATTTCGGTTTACTGCTTCATCTTGCAGCACACCAATGGTCACGTGGATTCGTCCTGGAAGGTTAGCCTATAACGCCTCGTTCTCTCTGTCTCTCGGCTTAAGCCATCCTGTAGCAAGAATAAAAAATCTTCGTAAAAGAAAATTCGATATTACCGAAACACCGTAGTTTGCGGTGCTAGGTGCACTCCTCAATTGGGGTACCTGGTGTATCATCAAACATGGATTTGCTGACCGCGTCATTGCAATTTCACTGCAACCAGTCTCTATCCGCAATGATTCTGGGACACAGATAATCAATGATCTGAAGACGCCCCAGATCGTCCCCAGCGATAGCGGCGATGTCTAAACTGTGTAACACCACAGTCCGCACCGTAGTCTTACATGACCCTTTAGATCCAGTTATTTACTTTTCTGGTGTTAAAAGATGGTTTTTTGGCGAACGCTATTCTGTCCGTGGAGATTGTTGCACTGATGCCGTCTGTCACTAACATTAGTACAGCTCTCAAGTGCCGAACCATTGCTGTTACCCCGTCGTGGTGGTCGGACTACAATGCCCCTGCGAGCCACACTTGCTAAACAGTGTCAGGAAGGCTAAACAGGAACATAGCGGGTCTGTGTGCTGTGCGGACGTATGGAGGTAAAGCCATGCTCCTGGCTGCGACAAGACTGTGAGAACAGTGAAATTTCTCGAAGACAACAGACGCCTTAATATCTATGGGGACAGCGATGCTGAATTCGAGGAGGGTTGGTGTTAAACTCTATGTACTCAAACATGTACTCAACTGTGACTTCCGGTGTTGAAAGAAAGGGAAACCTTACCTTGATACGGCTCCAAACGCATTTGCTGTGCGTAGCAGCATCAAGATCCGGGCGTCTACGCCCTTCCCTCTGTGTCCCAGGACCGGTGGATCAGACTGTTTGGTCCTTGACCCCAGGAAGAGTTCTGCAATAAAACTCCAACCACAGTGGACTCGTGGTTCACAGTTTTTAGTCAAGAGCTCAAGATTGGATACCTCAACCGAACCCTCTTTGACGTGGATAACCAAGAAGTTTCATTCGCTCTTCGTCCACCAGCCTCCCTGCGTATTCCCTTTAATTAAGCCTTCCTGATTAATTTTACTATAAATCACCGAACCACCACCTCATAACTAGACGTCTGTCCGCTGAGATAAACTAAAATGGCTCTCTACTAAACTCAAGTGGTCCGCTCTATTTTGTGGCCTTCAACGTCCGTTTTCTGCATAAAATTGATAAATATTTTGCCAAGACCCTGTTTCCGGTTTCAAATGCTGTATGTTGTCTCCGAAACATGCGCATCACACCTCAATTCCGTCACATACCTCAAGATCCAGATGTTTGGTTAACAGGTTTAATCAATTTAAATACACTACACGGTAAACGATGCCTATTTGTTATATCAGCATACGCCCCGACAGATCGCAGCTGAGAGACTGAGGAAGGTACCTTCTACCAAACCTCTTCTCTCATAGTCGATGTGCTGCTTGAATCTTCTTCCCCTAACATCTCGGAGATCGGAATGCCCCGTAGTGATGTTTGCTTATGGACAAAGTGCTCTATCGTCCTTGGATCAGACGATGTAGAAATACAGCTTACTTTAAGTAATAATTCTATTTTCCCCTCACACATGCAGTATTAAGTGCTACTGCACGATTAAGTGGGATAAAAGCTACACCACATACTTGGAGAACTGATTGGCGTGGCAGATGGTTTTCTGGATATCCCACGATAGATCAACGGAACGTGATCCATAGGTTACGCTGGTTAGGTGCGTGTTCAAAGTGTTCATCCCGTGAAACATGGGTTTCGGAGTCTACCTTGTGCGAATTTGTGTGGAAGACTAGACTGGTCAGTCGAAATGAAATCAAGGGTTATCATTATTGTGAACCATTCGTATGAAAGTAATGTCTACTATTTTGAGAAGTCTGCATAACCTACTGATCACTATTCAGCTTCCTAAATGCCAAGAGCCTAGCGTCAGCCTAGCAATAAAAGTCGCTACTGTTGATTTGAAAAATGAGGCAGAACATTTGCTTTGAAAAACGCCTCTTCTCGGCTAATTGTTTTAGGACTCGGGAAGGTGTAAGCCGACACTGTTTTCTCAAGGGTGATGTGAAGCAAGCTAACTTGATCGCATAACAGGCTGTCAAGCGACCTGTTGATTCACTACTGATCAACCGAAAGGCGCGTGATCTTGTGTAGGCATAGACACAGCTACATACCACATACATGCGTTGTGACTACTGCAGCTGGGTATATTCAAATGACCCCAGTGACACTAACTGACGAAAATATTTGTATAGGTGCATCCATTATCGTACAGAAGCTGATTCCAAGCCCTATTACGTGGCCAACATGTTTCACCAAGACTGGCCTACCAAGTTCTATGCTTTCTGACAATTCGCCTAGTATTTCTTTTGCTGTTCTTCGTGTTTCTAGAATGCTAAGACTGAGGCCTTACTTCCCTTCAGCTTTTGGAGAGCCGATACTTCCGATTTCTTGATTTCAAAGTGTTCAGCCCTAGCCACACTACGACGATGTCACGCGTGATATCTGAATAGTGTTTGCGCATATATGATCTATGCTAGACCCGTGCTCTTAGCCGGTCTTGTTGGTCTACCCGTCATAGTATTAAGTAATAATCCAAACGGTTCCAGTTAACCAATGATGTCCACGTGTCTGTCCCGCTGTAATCCAGACTATTAATCTTATGTCCGCTAGTAGACAAAAATTCGAGGGAGAAAGACGTGTCGGGGTGTACAGCCCTGCATGTTTTCGGACTCCCGCCTGTTCCTCTGAAGGAGGTGTATCTTTGACGGGGAGTGTAAACTATCCTTAGGCGCCTTCTATCGCCTTTCTGTTCTCCTCCCATCGGCCCATCCAACAAATGATTTTGCAACAGCGAATCAAGGTTTTACAGCCTTTGCTTTGTGTTCGCATCAACAACAGAAGCTCTTCATCTTGTGGACCTCCATCTCTTCTCCAAAGTAACATCCTTGGAGTGCGCCTGCCGCGATATCGTGTCCACTATCTTCCTTTCACTCGATTTTACTCAGCCAAAGAGGCTTACAGGCTGGTGGTCGCTCACTCACCCCAGTGGCGATAACTTCACCGGGCTACATGACATAGAGGCGCTTGCTAATAAAGATGCGGCAAGCTATTGATCGCTGATCACTTCCCAGCCTAATCGACTAAATGGGCCGATAGCATCTTCGCCGTCACACCTTAGTTTATGTCACATGACTTATTTTTGATGTCTGAAGATGTAACAGCTTTAAACAGTGTTGTCCCGATGAACTTACTGGTCTGTCTGTCTTGACTGTGCAGCACCTGAATGCATGAGTTACTTTGTCACTCACTTTTTAAGGGGGCGGTCTTGATTAGATTTATTCGTGTTGCGTATGAAAACCCGGAAACCGTATACATTTGCAGTTGACTTTACTTGTTTTACGGCGTCCTAACACAGGTCATCCAGAGAGTGAATGTTTCCTAGCTGTGAGAGAGCTCAGTGGTTAGAGCGCGAATTTACTGACCGCAAGGTTCGTGATTCGACCCCGACCTCTACCTCTCGACTTCCCCTGTCTAGGCTTCAGCAACCTGGCAGTATCCCAGCCCGCGTGCTTCCTTCGACTGACATGGCAGCTAGACACCAAGGGTGCTCCAGCTGGGCCAAACATCTCTGGAAACTGGCTGTGCAGGGCAACATTGCCGGATGGTTACCCCCTCAATCGTCGTGATCAGTAAAGAAACTTTTTATCGTCGACATGAAAGCAGCAAGAGTAGCAGCCATCTGCCACGTGCAGGTCATAATGTGGTTCTCCCTGCCATGGTTTCATTATCCGATTACGCTGGAATTACGGGTTGAAGCATATACCACGGGCGACAGCTGTATTGTGGAATGCACGAGTGTCTTGTCGCGATGTGGGATCGGAGGGGACCGCAGACTGCCACAAGTTGAGGGTACTAGTTCACTTACGTAACGCCATGAGGTGTGCGACTGGAGTCTGTACCAATATCGTTGACATTTGATGTATCCCGTCTCGGAATACTTCAGGGATGTGGCAGCTGCTAAAGTCATGATCTTCATGCTTTTCTTTCACATATTATATGTTTGAGCGAAAATGTCATTTTGATCAAGTGCTTCCAAGCAGGCGATGAAGCTCACGCAAATTGCAGAGTCTCATCATCCCATTAATCGGGCGTGAGTTCATTCTTCCGGAGGGTATTTAACGCACCCTAGCATTGTTGCTTTTCTCAGATCTGTGAACTACTTCAGAAATGGACAAAATCTATGCGATATCTCCTACTCGTAGTGGATAATATGAAAATATAAGGGCGTGTCGTAGTGTCCGTTCCAGAATCCACCTGATGTCAGCTACTTCGAGGCCTTACCGTCATCAGTCAGATGTTTTGATAGAATATGAAAGCCCTATTGTAACCACTCAAAGATGGCAGCTCCTTCAGATGTTGACGCGGAAATACATTCTTCCGAAAACTAATTGAGATGCCTCTGTCTGGTTCTGTAAAATCGTGTAGGGTAGTTTCGGACAGAAAACCTGTGGTGCCATGATGCTGTAAAGAATGGCAGAATTCGTCTCGAAAAGATCTTAGCAACCCAAGTCCGTGTAGAGCCGCTAATCGGACAGTTGGAGCGGAATGAGATATTCCTCCTCCATACAAAAAGTACTGCGCTCAACCGGACGATGACAAAACAGTACAGCACTGCAAGATTCTTCTGCCAAACCCAGCATACACGATAGGAATATGCGACTAAATTCTTGGCACGCTTATCTGAAGCAACGGATTTCGGAAATTTGACTCAAGGATGTTCAATCCATCTCGGGAAAACGTAAAGAAAATTTTAGCCACTTAAAACTGTTTTCTTCTGTTGCAGGTCCTAATAAGGCATCTGCCTGGTTTTGAATAGTGGGACTTTATTAAGCGCTGGGAAAGGTTGAGTTTGCTATACAAACACCTTCGAAATGTACGGTGCCGTTTCATCGGGTCTGAACTGTTGTAGTATTGTCAGGTTTATTGTATCCAGTCCTAGTGATAGGAATATGCCAGCTTGAAAACATATCAAGCGTCGCCTTGTATTATTTCTTTACAGTATCCGGTAAAACACCCACCAGCACCTCTTCGAAACTAACGGGGGTCAGCTATGACCACGAATGGTTTTTTAAAGATACTTGGATCCAAACATCAACCTGACCCTTTTTCTCATGTACGGGTGGAAGCAACTAGAGCTTGGTCCGGCTTTTCAGCTTCAGTAGAATTCATCTCTGGCATCACAAATGACGCGAGTTGCTTCACATTGATAATACTTCTATTGACCTTATCTATCACAGTATAATCAGAGTTTATGTGGCTATTAAGGTAAGTAGATCAATTGGCCAGCTCAAATCCTTCACTCTGAAGTTCCCAGTTGACTGAAGACTTCACTGGTGATCATCAAGTAAAAACGACACCTAATGTGTGAGCCTAGTTTCAATGTCAACGATTAAAGAGACGATTTTTTTAGCCGTTCGTTCGTTCTTGTTTTTATAGCTCTGGTGCCGCTTACTTAGATGCCCTATTTTGAAATCTTTGGGACTCCTCAGTGTGGATTCTATGCACACCCTCAAACTGAACATAGTACATCTCGGAGCACTTAGAACACTATAACATTAGTCATCGATCGTCTTAACTGACCAGTTTAGTCGCAATCTTGGAACCTTGCTAGTAGTGATTCTTGATACGTCCATACCAGTCAGATAAACGGGACTGACTCATCGTCCACGGTACGAAGTCACCTGTGATTGACGAATGGTGCACCGTAGACGGTTTTCTACTGTTGTGCTTACTCGAGTGAGTAGTGGGTAAGCTAGAAACGGAACAACTACCAGGCGTGTTGACACGTATTTCTTAGCACAATGCGGAAACTTGCACATTAACGGTACGCGTGCAAATGTATTAACAGGATGACCCCATTGTTCGTTAACTTAGTAGCTGGATCTTCGTTTGTGACAGCCTGTGTGTGTGTGTCTGTGCAGCTCGACAATAACCGCCACAGACGGTTCGTCTGACTTGACCTTTGATACGAGTACAGTACTTGTGTGCTTAGGAATCCATTAATTAGGTTAGCTGTGACAGTTGCTAACTCCTGTTCGGTTGTAATGCGATTAAGATACCCGCATTAGCTGTTTATTAGCTTAGCACTCGCTACACTTGAATGGCTGTTCGATGTGAATTATGCATCGTAGCACCTTGTACATATAAGTACCGTTAGCTTCCAGCAGAGACTGTATCGATCATCTTTATTCTCAACACCACGGTATTAAGTTCGATTTCGAGACTTGGCCCTCGCGCATCTGAGTTGCTCGATAGAGTAGAGTTTCTTATGCCATCAAATGGTGTTTGGCCGTTAAGCCGTCATGCGACCCCGTAAAAAAACCGTCAGTTGTATTCTTCAGAATACAGAGAGATGAATAATTGAAGCTGCGCCCCCCCACCACTTACTGGTGCTTTCGCCACGGAGTGTGATTTACCACAAGCAAGTCAAATGTTAATTGTTTCGGAACCCAGTCATTTCAGGAAATTCCTCAGTGAAAACAGAAGGGGACCGAAATCCGCGGATGCATTGTTAATGCCCTTGGCAAGGTGTGTTGTGGGACACCCTCACTTATCCTTCCGCAGGAATTAACCAGACTGCTGTGATTGAAAGAATCAATTCGCTGTGTGGTTCTCGGTTACGACAAGAGTAAATTGATTGACTTCTGCGACAGCCTCCGTGCGATGATAACCTTTGCTCCAATGAGGATTTTCAAATAGCATCCGATGGATTCGAAGGATAACTCAACCGGTAACACTTCTCTCGGTTCCTGAACCGAATCACTCTCAGCAGTGCATTATACAGCACACGTTCGGGTTGTAGTAAGTAACTTAGTTATGCTAATTAATTATGACGTTTCGGATGGTGAACAACAGGCCAGCGTTTTGCTCCTGGAGTCCTGGGTTACTTCTTGAGGAAGCTTGGGTGTTCCTCCTTCCAACTACTCAAATATCTTTTTGTCCGAAATCACTGTTTTTCGCGTCTATCTGACAAACCCGATAAACATCATTAATCACTCATGGACTTGACCTTCACTCCACTGAATCAGTTTTCGCGAACTTTGTCCGTGCACTTTTTGACTATTTGGGTTATTATGTGTTGTGCGCGTCTTTAAATCGTATCAAATGATCGCCTTCTTCGGGTACGCTTTTTGATGATGCAATTTATTGATAAGTCTCAAGACTTCAAAATGATTGGCCTTTTTTCCGTACGTGACTCTATTGGGCTCCCCAGAGTGCGTCAGTGCAGACGGAAAGGAGATATCCTGTTGTTAACCAAACGACACGGGTGATCTGCTGTGGCACTGTGAGCGTAGTTCTTATTTCTTTTCGTTGTCGTTCAGCTTCAACCTCGTTTCGGTACCTAGTTGCCATGCCTCCTGACTGAAGCACAATGGCTGAGATATATCCGGGTTGCTCAACCCTAGACAGGATCAGACGATATGCCATAGTTGGGTTCGAACCACGAACTTTTCCGGTCTCTGACAAATGTTCGAATACAACATGGCCACTGAAAGATGATTTTGCTGCCTGATTCGGTAACATACCCTCGAGTCTCTACTTAAGACTACGTTCAGCATCACGAAGAACAAGCATATCGCTTTGTTTATGTAGCTCATGGGTACACTCTATCGGTTTTGGAACGCACGTTTTCCAGTTGTGAGTTTCTATCTCTCAGAATTTCTATACTTGTAGGGCGTATAAAGGCGTTCAAGAGGTTTACTCCCCAAGATTGATCGTCATCGGTGTCTAAGGTAACCAGCATTTCAGCACCAGAACGACCTCAGTCTCACTCCCTTCGTAGTCAGCTTTCTGGATGATTCATCATTCACTGTCATGGTGTGTTGGAACATGTGCCGACCTGCCCACTTTGAACATCCTACCAAACTTGGAAGTTCGTACTTGTTCTCATCTCAGTGGAGACTGTCTCACGCACATTCTGCTATTTTCCAATCTCGTGTGCTAAGTTGTCTTTCTGTCATAACTGAATGACCCGACTCTTGGTCATGGATAGGTAAAAGTATATTGCGTTCTAATGGTGTACGCGATCAGAGTGTCGTTCCTCTCTTCATCCAACCTACCGGCGGCGATTACCGAAATACCGGCCATCAATAATGCTTCGAATTGAATTTACAGGTCAAGTCATGTTTTTTCTTGTAGAGACAGAGGGACGCAGCGTTTGGCATTACCTAATAAGCACCCGGTCTTGACCCTTGATTATTTGTTTCAGACTCTGCTTTGTTGTTAGTTTGCATGTTGTCTTTGGCTGAGTTTCAAGTTCATCATGCGCAGCTGTTCGTTTATCACCGAATGACTGACATTTCTGTTGTCTGAAGACAGACCGAGACCTGATCAAGCAGAAGCTATTGGAGGTATGTGTAGATGAAGTAAACCTATGCTGACAAACTGATTTGCCCTTGTTGGAAATCAGCAAACGTGTACATTTCACGAATTACCAAGTTGTTTGGAATCTGTAGTCTTCCGGATAGCGGCTGAACACCATACTTTCCAGCTGCGAGATGTGATTAAACTGCACTGAGCTAGGGTACGTTCCGTCTATCCTGTACTTTTGCAGTTCATGTCACGTGATTCGATAGTTACCTCCTCCTCAAGTGGCGAATTCTCAGCTAGAGGGCCTGTGAGGATTGTGGAGTGTTGCACTTTCTGATCAGGTTACTTATGTTTTGTTAGATCACATAAAAGTGCAGTGTTTAGTCTGTTTTCGAGTATTGATTAGGACGATAGGTCCCCGTGTTATAGTCTTGGGTTGGTTACCTTTCGTCCGTCCGAGGATAACCCGGCCACTTTCGATTGTCGCCGAGTTTCCTCGAACATGCAATTTCTAGGTCCATCGTCCAACTTTTGTTCTTAGTGGCATTCCTTCCTGGTACATAGCTCAAGTTGTGTTATTTGAAATCCCAGTGACGACTATCAAACGGGGTTCATCCACTTTCTAGCCCCCTGTAAATGCAGTTTAATGCTGCTACCGTGGAGTAGCACTCCCTATGTGGTTGATATACTGTCAATCTTTCTATTTTTAGCTTGCTATCTGATTAATCCAGGCGGACTCTTTGTTCACAACATTTGAGGTTTTTTGAATGGGCCAACCCACTTTACTTCCACTACGGTTGTCCCACTTTGGTGTGACCACGCGTAGGGACAGACCGAAGGTGTCCGCTATAGGCAAGCACTTGAGCGACACAAGGGGTTCAGGGGCCCGATCAGAAGTAGTCTCTCCAGACAAATAAGAACAACCAAGCAGACATAAACGTGCATGACCGCCAGATTTGTGTACCCATTGGTTTCATTTGCGAAATGATTTAATGTGCGCGAAAATTAGTATTCCCCTCGTTTCTTCATTGTAGAGTGCGAAGATGTTCAAATACCTGAACAGGCACCGTTTTGCTGAGGTGTTATTTTCTATTTTCGTTGGAGTTTGGATCATCACTCGATTAACCTATTTTCCCTTCTGGTAAGCCCTGGTGACATTATCTTTGATCTTACCTCGTTGCCGCTCTGTTACAACCCTTTGAAATGAATTGAGTGGAGCCACAAATGTTTTTTTCTCGATCACCATCGCTCTTCAACGCATAGGTAACGTTAGAAAGTCGCAGTGAGTTTTCAACCTGTGGTCATTATCTCCAATCAGTTGGTTCTGCTGGATTAGCATTTCGGTTAAAGCCGTCGTTGCAATCTGATGCGAGCGGTCACTTCAGAGGAGTGGAATCTTTGTATGGAGTTGTATTCCGGCACTCGTACCGCAATGAAAGAATCTTTATATGACCATGTTAGTTCCCTAATTTCCAAGCAGGACCAGAAGTCATAACATTTATTTAACGGAATCAACCAAAAGTGGTCACCGTATAGGGGTCGATGACGTAGAAAGTTCCATCCATAGTTGGATAGGACTGTCATATGTCGCCTTTACTGATGTGTTGCTTGTTTTCTTTCTTTTTATTGAATTCATGATGACTACGAGCAGGAATATATCCGAGTGTCTTGGCAGATGCCGTTTTGACGGGATGTTGTACTTGTGCGCCAACGCATCGACCTAAGCGCTGTGCTGCATTTCGCAACCTGCATGGCATTCCATTTTTTAGTGCTGACCATATCGATTTCTGCTGAGGTCTCCGGCCAAAATGCACCTGATGGGCGTACATATTTTCCATCATTGAGTTCGAGTGTGGTTGACCAACCTTTTGTGAGATATTCTAAAGCTACTCCACACTGTTGTAGTTTTCTTGCACACTATTCTACAAAAGGCCGCATACATCGACGCGGCAGTAATATATGTGGGGAAACGCACCAGTCTTCGAACCGATACGGAGCCGGACCTTCGGTATGCCGTAAAAAAACCGTGCAGGTCGTATACTGCGTTCTTAAGACGTTAAGCTACACGTGCACTTCGAATTATTGCGTGACGGGTCGTTTTGGCTCGACTCTCGTGATCATATTCACTTTCACTAAGTCTATCCTATTCGCCGGCAATATGCACATGTGCCGTTCACCAAAGTAATGCACATGAAGGTGGATCGCACGTTCCAACAAATATTTGGACCTACACAGTATACTCCCATTATTCCGACAGTCATCCTAACGGCACTATCCCACCGGTGCCTGAGAGCTTACTCCCAGTGTAGTCTCCTCTCCGAACGACCGCCTTTAGGCGCCACATGTCTCAGTGTTTTCTAAGTTGCAGCATGTTTACTGTGCAGAAACTCCGCCTTTCTGAACCATAATCCAAGTGAACTAACAAAATTATTTAGTGCATGGATGTTCGTAGGCGTGCGCGTGACCATAGCTAGTAGTGATCGAAGTGGATGTATGACAAGGCTGATGCACTTAGACATCACAACTTATCAGCATTTGGTCTCGTTGTCTAGCTTAGTGGTTGAGTACTGAATTTGACCGTCTTACTTCGACTGATTGATGGCAGCATATGCGAATCCCCCACATACTGACACGCAAAACCATTCGTTCCAAGTTTGCTTAATCCAATTTACTTGCATTAACACACAGGACCAAGCTAAAGGGGGTTCATCCAAATCTGCGAAAGGGCAGGAAAACACCTTAATTCATCTGAAGGATACAGAACTCTTCCAGGTGGATGATCGCCACCGCCCAGCCAGCATGACCAAAACCGGCGATTCCGACTTTATAACAGTCAGACCCGGTTTTGTGTGGGTTTAGCTGTTGCGTGGAAATCCTTGAGCATCTTACCCGTGAATGACCAGCCGATTCCTCTTGACTTTTCACGGTTTTCATGAGGCCTCTGATAATTATCAAGCCTCGAGCATGGTTTTTTTACGTCATAACTAAAATAGTGATGGCTATTTCTTGGTACTTAGCTTGCTCTTTCCCGATCTCTCCGATGGATAGTCCACTGACACATGTTTACTCACACATCAGTCACGCCAACTACCGCTTCCAATGCGTAGCAATCCACCCCTATTTTCCCTGATCATCGGAGAGCGAAAATGTAGCAACCATAGGCAGTGTACAACATGTACGCGTTTTTTACCACTGAGGATCGGGATGATGTGTCGCCTTCATCTAGTGTGACTTTGTGTATCTATTTCGGGATGGTCGGCAGTCAAGGTGGCCCTCCCTCGAGGAATTCATCATATATGAAAGTGGCCACAAAATACCCACTTCAAATAGTACCTAAACCTTACACGGCGTGTACATTTTATAGCAGCTACAACCACTGTACGACAAGTACGTGGTTCTACAGCCGACGATGATGATGATGACACATCTGTTTCTATTAAGGGCTTGTTATTGTGGTACCGTAGCCAATGACTCAATATAAGGACGCATCGTAACCAGGTCATTTTTGTCAGATTTCCAGTGAATACTGACGTAATGTCTTTGTACGAATTTCGGTCTGAAAAAGTGGGCCAGAGCTACCGTCAATAGACATGTTTTCCTGGGCCAGCATTCTGATAGGACTCAAACTTCGGTACCGGATGACGTAAATGAACTGCTGTGTGGCTCCTTCCAATCTACTGCTGTAATGTTTCGGTCAGATAGGCCAAAGTCTAGTCATGCTTTTCTGGTGACTTTTCTCATTACTCGGGACTTGGTTGACACAGTAGTGATTCCCCAGCACCCAAGGGAGACCGTCCGCAACTCACACCAGCTGAGTACAGTCCCATGAGGTTGAATTATTGAGTTGTTACCCTTTAACTCTCCAGATACGCTACCAAAGTTGTTGTACAGACGGGGAGTTTCCTTCCCCGTTCCTGGTACTGAGTTGCGTTTCACATAACGTCTGAATTCAGCTTCGCCAATGTGGTTAGGCCATCCCCGGAAGAGGTTACACCTCGAGAAATATCACTTTCGGTTGGTATGATTCCGCTTTACTGTAGCTCGCCACGGTGTCACATTCACGGTACATCCCCACCGGGTTTTCACAAGACATCCACTTCATCGTTAGCCATATTTTCACTCCGTCCGTACCCGCTAAATCGATACATAGTTGACCAAATTTCTCACCATCATTCATTCTCATTCATTTTCAAGTGATCGGCACCTAATTAACTGGGTTGACTTGATGACCGAGTCATTAAGGACGTACAATTCTACAAGGAGGTAAATTCAGCTGATCCTCACTGAGGACGTCCACAAGAATGGAGTGCACCATTGCACGCGAGAAACATATTTAGATAAATTTAAAGTGAATTCGTCCCATGCTGGAATAAAATCTTTGCGCGACTAGTCGTTGCCGCGGATTCTAATCAGGTCGAAGTCGTTCAGTCACTCCAACCCAAATATATGCCTGTGTTGCGAGGTAGCATCTGTGATGACTCTGCTGCCAAAGCATCTACCCGGTGTTAATGGGATACCGAAGTTCGATTACATCTCCCTTCCCGGTGTTTGTCTATTTGTTTGCTTCCATCCCCACTCAAGGTCCGAGTTCCGTTTTTCTCCACTAAAATTTCACTTTTTTGTTTTTCTGTTTCAGGGTAATTCACGCAGTGTTCAAATATGGTTATCCCGAAAGTGGAATTTATCCTGTCTACGCGCTCATCGTCGGATGGCTTTTACTGCTACAGTTTATGCATGTCTACTGGTTTTATCTGATCATGAATATCGTACTGCAGCTAAAAACGAAGGGCGAAGTAAGTAGACAAAGTGTTTTTTACTGCTCTTACGCAGTGTGTTATGCTAAACCAAGTATGTATGCATGATATTGTCAGGTTATTCGTGGTGAACATAGTGAGGGATTCGATCTCGTGTGACGTAGACTTATGCGGTGTGTATATGACACTTCAAATGGTCGGTCCTCAAGTGTTTCCATCTAATTATAGGTCTAGCACGTTTCATCCATCTGCGACATCATCTGACTGGGAATGAATGAATCAATCGGTCGACAAAACTAGAATGGTCGTCGTTGTGTTAACATTGCTTGTTCAGTTTTAAGTACATTCTCTAACAAGGGTGAAACCAGCACTGAACAGCCGATGAATTATCACCCACCTTATAAGTCGTGTTGGATCAAGAGGAATACACACCTGCTAAGACGTGATAATCCAAGTACATCACCGGTACGGGAATGGTAATGCTCTTGTCTTGTGTGTCAGATGTCCAGTGTTCAAATCCCTGCACTGCTGAGCTACTCTGATCAGATTGGACTCCAAGTCCACTGACTCACCCTTTCAGTGTGAACTAGCTAAAATAATTGTACCCTAACAGGAGGAGAGAGATAGAAAATTTCCTTGCTGGGATCTAACCTACGTTTTGGTTCCGAAATCCTAATTGTAGCACTCAAGTAAACCAGATGAAGTTAGCCGTCACAATTTCGGAAAATTATGACTTCTAACCTTAGGACACGAAGACTGCTGGAACACATGGACTCAGTTGCACCATCCAGTTACCATAACTGTTATTCGCTACCTGTTAAACTCTAACATGGCCCACTCAGATGTCCAAGACATCCATATCTGAGGGAGTGCTGTTCTTGTTATTCTTGAACTGGAACTTTCTTCTGAAGCAATACTCTTAACTGCCACTTGATATGCTTCAATGTAAACTCAATTTAGTTGGTTAATCCATTTTATTTGGGATCTTGCATCTCGAATTCCTACAGTTTCGGGCACCAAAAACACGGCAGTTCGTGAGAAGGTCTTCTCAAGGTCTTCGTCCTTTGTCTCAGTGAATTAGATTGTAGATAGGTGCAATACTTGGGTATTCAGCATCTGATTTGATAGCCATTCAGGCTTTTAGCTGATCTGTTCAGTGACAGTGTACGATTTTCGAACCACATTTGCTGCAATCATGTCAACGCCGATGTTAGCTTGCTTTCAGGGAATCAAACCATGGAAGTCGATGTGATAGCTTTCCGAATCAAACGTTGCCAGAACATCTAGTTGGGGCGATATGGCCCAAGTGGTTAGAGCGCGAATTTACTGACCGGAAGGTCCGTGGTTCGAACCCGACCTCCGCCTCTCGACTTCCTCTGTCTAGGCTTGGGAAACCTGGCATTATCCCAGCCCTCAGTCTTCCTTCGGGTGGCATGGCAGCTGGGCACAGGAAGGATGCTACATCTGAGCGCTTTTTTTTCTTTTTAGAACATCTTGTTACGCGATCTCAAGAGTGTACTGCAAAGTTGTTTGTCACGTCTAAAGCCTCCATCTTGCGGTTGTTTCAATTGCGTTCTCGCCAGGTGTCGCGAGCATGAAGTAAGACAGGTCAGACTTTGGATTGAAGAATCGGTGAATAGCTCTTCACAGCGAATTATCCCCCGTGCTGCAGGATGCAATTCAACTGTACAACACTATTCAACTGTGTAGTAGTTTCGTGCATAGCGTAGCCGCTCGGAAAAGTAGTCATTATGTAGGCGCATGCACAGTCCAGCACCACGCTGTTCACAAACAGTCGTAAAAATTACCTTCGTTCTTTAGACTTTGATCTCTAAATCTTGAATGAAGGCACGTCGGTCGATTCGACTGAGTACATGCTGTAATCTGCTGTGAGGATATCGGGGTTATGCACAAATACAAAATATGTGACCGACACCTTATGTCCAATATCTGCTTTGTGTTATCAGTCAACAGCCCCGTGTAGTCTCGGGTCAGCAGCGGTATAGAGGACAGCATACAAATGGAACTCCGGACTGTACCTTAAAGGGTATTACTCTCCCTCATCCCTCACCGCAATGCAACTTCGGCAACCTGACCACCTTCACCGGGACGCCATTTGGTCCCACTATTTTTCTTAATGGGACCCGGTGAACGTATTGGAGCTTGAAGACTTGTGTGCTTCAGACTACGATATGAAGCGGACTTCCCGAGCAAAAGGCTCCCTGGCTTGTCCTGTACAGGGCTGCTTCTAAGTAAGAAGGATGGTATTGGTTCAGCCGCAGATAAGTAACTCCTGTCTATCAGTTATGAATGCGCACTTTTGTACAGCAACGCTGCTTGTTCAATTGATCGCTTACAAGACGGAGCTGCAACCACACGAGCCGTCAAGATGAACATGTTTTGACTATTGCTTCATGAATGCTTGTTTATTTTCAGCCAGTGTTCTTTCACGAAGAAATAGTGAGGGAGGCTACTGCTGTGTTCTGACCAAACAGCTCATATTGAAGGACTCACATCCTTATCGGTGATCCATTATTCCCTTTGATCTCATGGCGTTACTGTGCTCAGCCCACACCAAATGGGAAACAGTACTCAATTTTCAAACTGTTTAGAGCTCAAAGCTCGTAGTACTACGAGAGTTTGAACTGTTCGTACAACGAATGTTGAATGTATTTAAATTATTTTGTCCGAAAAGTTGTACCTGTCCTTTTGGAGAGATGGTTAGCGAGAGTGATGTGAGTATGGTGTTGGATTCATGAAATTCCCAACTGTAATCACCACTAAAAATCGCGTGGCAACTCGGAAGATACCCTAATGTCAGGCTCACAACATTATTCTTGTAGCTAATGTAACTCATAAGCCCCAAACACTGAGCTATCCAGCAATCTCTGTCAGCATATCTTTTGTCAAACAGAAAATTAACATGGATGATGCGGAGAAAGGTCCTCTCAACAAAGGCAACAGAAAGCCATCAAAGTACGGTTGGAAAAACCATTCATGGGACAGGTGTAAAATCAGTAGGCAAAATTGCAAATGTAATGCAATTTACATCTAGTCAAAAGGAGACTGATTTACCCAGGCAGCATATGGATGAATTGTGACATTAGGGAGAGAACAATTGCCGGAAGCTAAGTTGGCTCGCAATAGCTGAAAGTTTCGGATATAACAGGGAGTATACCTTCCCTACATACTTCGTGCAGTGTTGAGTAATGCACGAGGGAGAGGTATCCCTCTCCTTTGGAGTCTCTGATCTCCTCAAGTGCAAATGTTAACCTCTTTTCACTCATGTTTTAGGCTACGCAAGATTGCAGGAGCGACAGCGAAACATCAGATGAGCTTGCCTATGCGAATGGGTCACATTCTCCCTTAGAAGCGAAGGTCAATGGATTCGTCCTACCCGATCTCAGAGAGGGGGATCAGACGCTGTCTCATCGCACGCCCACAGAGTTCGTCAAGTAGATCACACCTATTGAAAACCATCCATCTAGCAACTTTCACACATCCGAACCCGTTCAGGACGCTACATATCAGTACTCTGCCCGCATCCATACGGAGGGCGTGACGTGCGAAAACTTGCTAGCTCAAAAAATACCCATGATGCCAATGTGAAACAGTGTATCTTTTCTTCCCCTTTTACGATCGCATAGGCTTTCTATCCCCCTTTGTGTTTCTGGGCTGTGACTTTTAAACCAACTTATTTTGGCGGACCAACCGACGCATGTGGATTTATTATTGTCCCGCTAGCTCAGTTTTTTTTCGCGCAGTTTGTGCACTGTTTACAATGGCCAGCAGCATATCCTCTTTTTCCCTTTCTACCCGCTACACTTCAAGACGTATTGTACTCTCTTGTTGCATTCCGGACCGTATCAAACACCTTCGGGAACCCTAGTGATGTTGGCAACATCGGAACTATCAACTTCACAGTTGTCTTTACGCCTCGATTATCTTTTTTTGCCCGATACAATATAGTTCAGGTTGTGAATCCTTGTAAAACGATAAACAAAACGCCTGACATTTATTACTGTATACCAGAACAACTTCAAATCAGAGACCTGTCCGGCAAGGACAAGTCGGCTGTATCTGAAATTATATGATTTTTTTCGTAAAACTCATGCTTGCCCTCTTTTTTGGTTCACTAGCTTGGCTATGGATGGTCATCCGCGTCAATTTCAGGTTTGTCCCAGCCATACCTACGGGGAAAAAGTTTCCTCATGATACGGAGTAAATAGTCCCACCTGAAAGCGCGTCTGATTGCGGGAATTGTATAGTGGAAGAGACGAGGGTGAGCAAGCCCGGTGGTCCTGTTTAGGCCAAAATCATCATCATCAACAATGTCAGCTGTAATGACCGTGTGCTCGTCGTACAGTGGTTGTAACTGCCACAGTTTCGTTCACCGATGATTCGTGAGGTGGTGTAGGTAGCTGCGCATTGGAGGCGGGAGCTGATAAATTAGTGCATAAATATAGCACTGTCAGTGGACTGCTAAGTGGGGGAATTGGGAAGGAAATTATGCATTGAAGGCAATAGCTTGGATGCATGAGCACCATTGAGGGCGCGACTGGACCATGTCTGACAGTGCCTCTAACCATTGATGTGGCCCGTCTCGGAGTCCCCATCCAGGAAAACAGCAATGACCGTCGCAGCGGAGTTTGGTGGTAATGGCTGCCAAGTCATTGTTTGACCGCCTCTGGCTCTCTTCCACCCTTCACGTGGTTGTGCGAAAAGTGCTTTTCGATTAAGTCGGTCGACTGGCATACGCAGCACGTGGCCAAGCCAACGCAACCTATGCAGTGTGATCAGTTCATCTATCGAGGGTGAGTTATTTCTCCCGAATACCATTCGACGTACTTCAGAATTGCTGATCCGGTGTTCCCACCAGATTCGGGCAATGCTCCGAAGACATCGATGGTCAAACACTGAAAGTCTTTTGACGTCCTCGGCGCGCAGCGGCCAGGCTTCTGATCCATATAGTAATATGGAGCGCACCGCAGCATTGTAAACTCGACCCTTGACAGAGAAACTGATGTCACGCCTACGCCACAGGTGACGTAGGTTCGCAAAAGCTGCTCTGGCCTTCCCAAT